>NC_135766.1:9185570-9218070 GCF_052425735.1 Oculina patagonica
TGTACACCATTTCCACCTTGGAGCCGATGGCAGCCACTAGTACATTGCTACTCTGTGATCTAACAAGTGTTAGCATGAATAACGCCACTGACATGCTGGCCGTTAACCATAAAACTCAGCCAAAAGAAGGTAATTATATTTAATCTTTATTAGCACCTACTGCATAATGTAGCCGTCAATATATACATGTATGTTTGGTGAAATTATTTTGGCCGACAGACTGTGACCCCTGTTACATTCACAGAGTAATTTAAATACTGTTACATTCACAGAGTAATTTGGGAGTGGGCATATAGGTATGCGCTGCAGGATAGAGGATGTTTTTTTTTCTGTTGCTTTCTGCTTTCTCAGACTGACTTGCGAATGTTTATAAATTCCTTCAGTATATTAAAAACATTTTGTAATATGTACTTTTGGATTTCTTAAGTACACCTTAGTTTGTAGAATGTATTATGCACCAAATCAAAATTTTGTTTTTCTGAATAACAAAGCCTTGAGCAGAATCAATTTTAAAAATGCAGCCAAAGAGCAAATGCATGGAAACTGTGTTAAGCCGCCTTAATTAGACGCTGAATTTTAAAAAAGAGAAAGGGATAACAACCGTCCAGTCTTTGCTGTATTTTCA
This sequence comes from Oculina patagonica, assembly GCF_052425735.1. NCBI lineage: Eukaryota > Metazoa > Cnidaria > Anthozoa > Scleractinia > Oculinidae > Oculina > Oculina patagonica. Next base: position 9,186,196 of record NC_135766.1, read on the forward strand.
TTATCCACGGTCTTCTCTTTTTGTGAGTCTATTAAGAAATTAAGTTGCTGTAATTGATATTCATGACTTTTTACAAGCTCCTCAAAAATCATTAATGTAAATTAAGAAAAGTCTATAAATTTCTTTAGCTGTGTCAGTTCAAGTTTTTCTTCAAGAAATGATTTTTATCTGCACCCTAAGCATGAAGCAATCAAGTGATGGAGAATTTGAAAGCGGTCATTTTTATGACGAATTATACCACATCATGTACAAAGAGTCTTGTGCGAGACAGCGAGGCGTGCGAAGCAAGATCTTGGGCGCTTTCCATTCTACCAAATATTCCTGAAATTTAGGAGCAACGGCGAATTGAACAGAAATTTCCTGGGAAAAGTTCCAGAAAATCCGGAAAGTGTTGACTTTCCGAAATGCGACCCATTCACCCCAAAAAACCGGGAATTCCAGGAGCAAAATCGAATGAAACTGAAATTTTCCGGAAATATTGTTTGCGAAAATTTGGGTCTACTTTGCGAGGTTGTCCTCTTTTCCCGAAATTTTGTAAAAACTACCATGATTTTACATTCAGCCCAAGTTCCTTTGGCGAAAAAGCGCTTTGAAACTCCGTGTTAAACTCGGTTGTTTTTTCGTTGCTGTTTTGCAAAGTTAGAGTTACAAGAGTTACAAGTAGATAAAGGGAAGTATAAATATAAAATAACCGGGGGGGCTCCGCTGTTAGGCTTGGCTAAATCTATATATTATAAAGAACTTATCAATCGCTCATGAATAATAATACGTCACGTGTAGGCACGTAATAATCCCTGGCTAGTATGGGTTGTCTGCACTTGTAACCAATAAGCTGTTGGGTTGAGTTAATGGCATTTGGTACATAACAAAGTAGGGGGGTTCGGGGGCATGCTCCCCCGGGAAAAATTGAATTTTGAGAACCTCAGGAATGTTATTTTGGGCATTCTGGCAAATTTCTTTTACTCTTACAGAAGCCTCTTTACAACAGTTAAAAGTACAATTATATTTAGTGACCCCCCCTTACAGACCATATTTTTTTGGCTGGTCCCCCCTTTAAAGCCAAATTTTTTCGGATGCCCCCCCCCCCTCAAATCCCACCAGCCCCCCCTATCTCATAAAAAATGAACCGTCCCTAATGGAAAACGTTTATAGCTAACACAAACATTCTATAGCAAAATATATAAAAGTTAAATAAAGGAAATAAGTATTAAATATTTAATAACTACTAGGTGCCAGATGAACACTCATTAATGTTGGCAGTATTTCTGTAAGAAGGTATTTTTGTAAGTCTGAGAAAGTAAACAGGCCCCGTCTTCAACCAGATTTATGTTTATTTGAAATGATTTCATCCCAGTCTGGATAGTACAGTTCCTTCATTCTTTTGGCGTGCCTTTCAAGATTCTGTGCTTTAGTCTGAGTTAGCAAACCCAAAGGACACTCAGGACCCATATCCCAGATAAACGCAGCGATGAAAGCAAAAAGTGCTGCGTCAGCCAGACAAGGCTTCTCTCCAAACAGGAATTTCTTCTGGCCCAAAATTTCCGACACCGCAAGCAAATCTTTCTCACCTATTCCATACACTTCTTGCTCCGAGTGCCGACCAATCCCGTGACCCCACATATTTTTTCTGCAGCTCCTTTGTATCATATGAAATACCAGATATTTGACTGGAAAGGCGAGATGGCCAAACCACCTCTCTCTAAGAACCGGTGCATAGTCTGAACACCAACGGTAGTAAACCATCGTCCTGTGAACAGAAAGGAAAACAAAAGAGTATAGTTTGTTTTGATCGTGCTCAAAGTCGTAAATGCACATTTCATGTTGTAAAACAACAAATACAAGCAACGAGACGTTATACATATTTTAATATTATCTTGTTATTGGTAGCGGTAACTTATTATGGTATCGGGGATTTTGTTTCGGAAATATAATTTATTGTTTTGGAATATCATCTTTACGATTTTTGAGAGTTTATTGTTGGAAATGAAAAGCTGGTATCTTAATAAGCGCTTGTGGCCACCTGCTATGGTTTAGCCACCTGTTGTTTTTAGCGCATTAGTAAACTTGATGTGGACCTCTACAAAGACTTTTAGCTATAATGGATATCTGTTCATGTTTTAAATAAGATTTTTAGTAGAAATAATGGTTAACTATCCAATGGCCAGAACTAATGCGGGATATCAGTTGTCACTCGCTAATATTTCGAACGCTTGTCAGTTTTAGTTTTCCACCTGTTGTTTTAGTCGCCTACGCTCTTCCCTTCAGTTAGCAGGGCAATCGTACGCTTCGCTTGGTTTTGACCTAGCCCAAATCTGCCTTCTTTTCGAGCTCATTAGCTATTCACCGTTATAACCAATCCGTTAGCTTAAAACTACCGCTACCCTTCATTGGTTCTGAGCCTGGAAATTCTAGCCTGGACGTGCTAACTTAACTAAAATTAGCGTTGATGTAAACTATGAGAGAACTCTTTGTGAACTAGCTAACAAAAATAATTGAACAACTGAAAACGCCTCAGAGAAAGAATTGTAAAGCCTGAAACTAGTGTATTACATTAAAGAAGATCAAGCAAATTCTTGATGTCAGTATGCCTAGTTGGAGTGTTGGAGTAGAGTCGCTAGTTCCCCCAACAAACTCTTCTTTAACAATGTACTTTTAGGCTAGAAAAGCTGTCTGCAAGTACTCCGTTACCCTGGGTACTAGAAGATTTTTAAGCGCGCAGAGGAAACGGAAATCGCGCATGAAAAGCCTCTGCCACCCAGAGTAGTACTTTATGCAGAAACCATAGAATGACCACAATATCCCAGTAAATTGTTACAATGAACACCGGAAACGGCCTGAGCTTTTCACGAATATTACCGGAGATTTTCCGTGCATATATTCCGAATATTACCTTAGATACTGCTCATTAATATTATGTAACAACGATCTGTATTAGAAAGGAAAACCCAAGAAATACCACAGATTTTCAAAAAGACTGTATTCGTCGATTTCAAATAGATAACAGTGGAGCCTCTAATAACGCCCAACTCTCTATATCGGCCACATCCCCACAGAGACAAGGATTTTTCGTCCAAACCGAATTGAAACATCCAAACTACAATGGGTACCTTTGCTATGGTGGCCGTTCTATAGAGACGTTCATTTAACTTTAAAGGTGTTTTTTATCATCAGGTAAAGGTGACCAAGTTCCAATGCGTTCTGACTTGAACATTACAGGCGTCGACAGTGCAATTTTATCATGTCCATTGTTCTGGTGCAAAAAAATGACGTCTTTTTATTATAAGGTTCTTCATTATTTGTTTGTTTGTTTTTTGTTGCTTTTCTTTGCCAATGACTTGGTTGTCTTTTTTAATTTGAAACATAACATACAAATATATTTTGAAAGAAGAAGCTTGTATCACCCACAAATGTAATAAAAACCATAAATGTAATATCAACCATAAATGTAATACTAACCATAAATGTAATAACTTTTAACCACAAATGTAATAAATCCACTAACCATAAATGTAAATAATTTGCCCATAAATGTAACAAACTGACCAACCATAAAATAATGTAATAAACTGGCTACGACTTCCAAGTAAGGGGCCACAAACTTGTCATTCTCTTTGTGCACTTCTTACTTCAGGACACGTGACTCGTTCATCAAGTTAGTATTTTAACCCAGAGACCAAAACCCAAGAAGCTATAATTATGGTCTGCGAACATTTAATAAGTACCCAAAGTATGATTAAAAAGTCTATATACCAGAGCGTTTGAAGTACTGGGGGTTTATGACCCTGATTCCATCCATTTGAAGGAGCTTGCAGTTCTCTTTGAGTCAAGACGAATTCAGTCAAACATCACATTATAAGGAATACGCCTGTTTTACCATTACCAGATCCAAGATGGCAGCGTTCAGTTGTCGAGTTTTGGAAAAGATTTCGTAGGGTTACGTTTGGTGAATAAAATATCTTTGTATAAACTTTTTATTGGCGTAAAGAAAATAAATGGCCATTCTGGAGTGAACTTCTCCTTTAAAACCTGGAATAACAATCTAGTAATGAACTGTCGACATACCCCAACATGTGGAAATAATGACAATGTACTACAACCTTTAAAACTTACAAACAATGTTCAAGTCGTCATAATAAATATGCGAAACAAAAATCGCCAAAACAAATAGCGACAAATATAATTTGGATTGGAAAGCTAGACCATTTTTGACGGATCGACGGATTCCGTCATTAAATTAAGACGGATCGGCGATTTGGAATACCCCTTTACACGCACCACTACCCCCCCCCCCCATACCCCCCTACCCCTCTCCCCCTTCCTTATGGAGGGAAGCACCACACAAGAAGACAGCGACTGCTAATAAAACACTGGCCCTACATGAACCAGAAAAAGTCGTGTTTAAAACACTCCAGTTCTGTCTTCTTAAGGAGTATACAAGAAAAAATAAATATTCTTATCAGAGCCTTAATACAGCCAAAGTCAAACGATAAAGTTTTTAAAAGTTTCCTATTTCAAAACTGTTCACAACAAACTCCTATTACTAAAACCTGTGGATGCCTCCGCAGCGATCCTTTTCACTGAAAACAGCGACAACAACGGATATTACAATTGTTTTTGTTTATTACTAGTTGTGGGGTAGCAAAAAAAGGGGTCTGGGACCGGTCCATGGGGGGGAGGGGGGCACAGGTTTTGTCATCTTCCACAGCGTGATGTGTTCACGACTTGCTTGTGCCTTTTGAAGCAAAATTATGCGTTAACTTTCTTCTTAATGAGATCAGCAATAGAACTTGCGGTGCTCACGAAACAAGAAAACTGTAAATTAATGTTTAACTAGTGGATACTGTAGTGAGTTGTGCGCGTACAATAATAATCAGCCAAGAAAACAGTGAATCCTGAGAAAGCGCATAATTAACTTTAATCGCTTTCATGCATGGCTAATTTATGTAAAGCTCCTCTCTCTTCACTGCACTGCACTGCTTTAGTCGGGTCATATCTTTCCATATGGTACGCAAAAAAGCAAAGTCTTTCTTTCCGGCTTAAGCCATCAGGAAGAAATAAATAAATCTCGAACTGTACTGCCTATAGAAATTTACCCTTGTCATGGTCTGTGCTGCTGCGTGACAGTCATTAAAAGGGCTAATTAATTCTGGAACCATACACGAAACCTAAAACAACATAACTAGCAATACAACAGCTAATATGAGATGAGTACACTTACCAATAAGTATTTTCTTCCAACATTGTACGAATGATGTGAGAAATTGCTTTTTCTGTGGCGCTCAAATGCGAATCGATATCCACTTGGAATTCTTTCTTCAAAAACTCAATGCAGAAATTTGAATCAGCGATTTCTTGCCCGTTGAACTCGATCCACGGCTTTTTTCCCTTCTTAGAAACCTTAAAGCCATACTCATTTTCGTACGGGATCTTTGTCATTCGAAGGAAAGTTTCCAACTTTAAACATGGCGGACTAGCGCTCAGGACAACATCGAATGGACCGGGCTGATGTAAGACAACTGTACCAGGCTTGGCGGGCCTCTTGCTCTTTTTTCCCTTTGTAAATCTCTTCACGAGGAGATAGATAACAAGTAACACAACAGCAGCGATGCCAGAATACAGAACAGAAGTTGAAATCTTCATGGTTGTTACGATTTATGAGCGCGCGTAGAGTCTGGAGGAATGTTCGTACGTATTTGTCACGCAACAACAGAACAATTCACCACTCCGCGTGTAGTGTTTCGAAGTGTCTTGTGACTCTTGAGGTAAACAAACTCCGAATGTTCGGACATCCGGCATTCGCCGAACATACTTGCACAATGGGTAGTGTACAAGCAGAAAGGTCAGGACTAAAAGATGTGCTTATTGTGCTTTTCCCGATATCCTGAATCCTGGGTAAGAAATTAAACCTAAACGGCAATTAAGTCAAGTTCTTCCACTCTTTTAAACACGCTAAAAAACGTAAAACGTACACAGACGCCTGTACGCATGCTAGCAGGTGGCGGGGTTTAAGGTTTGAGCCCGGGACCACCGGAAAACAATACCAGCGCCCGAAACCACTCGGCCGCGCTGGCTTCGTAAATACACGGAGGACTTGGTTGTCCGGCCGTATTAGGAGGTGTAAGTTCTTTGGTCAGGGCTAATTTCGGAACGGCTACTAAGTCTGCTTGTGACTCGTTGATAAACCCACGGGAATCTAGGAGTGGGCGTTGGGGACTCACCTGTAGAATAAAATTAGGCCCCTTTCCAAGTGTGTATGAGTGCGATGTTTAACAGCGTCGAGGCAGTTGAACCTCATACAAAATATAAGTTTGATAATCAGGTGGGGCCTACTGTATTTCAAATCATTAAAAGAAGCTTGTAAATAAAAGTAATGGGAGAGAAAGACGTCATATGCTTTTTTTAATATTTGATATCACCTCTGTACAAAATAAATATATAAATATCTTTAAATCAGTTCATCATAAATAGAAGAATAAATAAACTAAAATAAATAATTTGCATCTGTTGTACCGAAGCATGAATGAAAAGACCTCAATCACGGTATCAAGATTTATATTTCTTTAAAATAAGTTTATCCCAATCTGGGTAATATAGTTCCTTCATTCTGCGAGCGTGCTCATTAAGATTTTTAGCTTTGGACTTTATGAGTTCATCAAATGGACTTTCTGGACAATCCCAGGCAGATGCAGCGATGAAAGCAAACAGTGAAACGTCAGCTAGACAAGGCTTCTCGCCAAACAAGAATTTCTTCTGACCCAAAATTTCCGACACCGCAAGCAAATCTCTCTCAGCAATTCCATACAGATCTTGCTCCGAGTGTCGACCAATTCCCTGGGACCATAGATCCCTTCTGATCTTACGCTTTATGCGGTACACCACCAGATGTTTTAGTGGAAAGAAAAGATGGCCAAACAGTTTTGCGAACAACTTCTTCCGTATGCCCGCTCCATAGTCAGACAACCAACGGCAGTAAACAAGGGCCCTGTAAACGAATTTAAAACAGAAAGGTAACTTAGAGAAAATCATCACTTGCAATGCCCATAACCATTGAACCTCATTTACATTCAATTCACTTTACCCGTGACTGAAGATTTCAGACTGAACGTGCGTTTAGCCGTCTTCTTTAATTTGCATTGGTCGCATTATCGAGGCCACTAAGTAAAAAGTGTAGTATTATTTTGACCAAAAGTGCAGAAAAATCTGGGTGTCTGGAAAACCCGAATAGCGAATAGCGAATAGTCGCGAATACCGAATAGTACGAATAGTGCGAAATAGTCGCGAATAGTGACGAATAGTCGCGAATAGTGACGAATAGTCGTTGAATAGTCGCGAATAGTGACGAATAGCCGGGGAATAGCCGTAACTAGTCGCCGTGAATAAGCCTATAGGGTTTCTACAAAATTTACCGCCACACGCACAGAGCAATCTAGAAGTTCAAGCAAATTATATATCATATGCTTACCCGCTCACTCTAAAAGAGAGTGCAAGTCAAGATGTAACTAAATGAATCACTTTTATTGATCTATTAAGCCTATATGTCAATGCCGACCGACCATAAACTGTATTTACTCACATTTCACATTTGCACGTTCTATCAGCAAAACAATGAAATACAAATAAGAGAAAAGTTTTCTGTAATTAGTTTATCGATGTGAAAAGACAATAGAAGTTGTGTTATAAAAACAACTCCAAAGCCAGTCTTATTCGCAGCCGTTGTTTAGGCTCGTCACGCAACGCTTGCTTGCATTAATTTTATTCCCCTTTCTTTTTTGAACTCTGCCTGGGGCTGTCGATCACCAGCAAGAAAACAAAAAACACAACAATAAGCTAATGAAGACACTTTTTAACGGTATAAAACAAAAGAAATTCCGTTTATCATTTATAACTTCTCTCCTACCAAGCATCCATTTTATCGGGAAAATCTCACGTTGTTGCGAGGTACTGGGAAATACATGTCTCTAATTCGTCACTATTCGTCACTATTCGCGACCATTCGTTACTATTCGTCACTATTCGCGACTATTCGTCACTATTCGCGACTATTCGCACTATTCGTACTATTCGCTATTCGCGACTATTCGCTATTCGCTATTCGGGTTTTCCAGACACCCGAAAAATCTCCACTATATAAGTATACATAAGTGACGGGTCTTAAAAGGCCGGAAATGATGTCATTGTTCACGTATACGTATGACCTCATTTGTTATTCTCGTGTTTTGTGACAGCCATTCAGTTACATCGAAACAACGAGCTGAACTAAGAAGTAAGAACTGAAGAATATTGCTACTAAGACGTCTTTAGTGAAAAACTTCTCTTAACAAGTCGAGGATAATTTAGTACCAAGTTGGGCGTAGAGTAGAGTGTTTGACCGGCGCTAAATTTCTTCACTTGTAATGGGCTCCTGACTTGCATAAACAGACTAGAAGTCAGATTAGTCTGTTCTTCGTGGAACTACTTATTGATCGATAAGAATCACTTATATAACAATAGTTTTAAACAAATGACGGCCAACACATAAATGCCGGTACCTCCAATAATAGTTGGGGCGGCTGTGTGTACCCGGCAACCCGCGGGATAATTCGGGAAAATACTGTATATTCACCTACCAATAAGTGTTTTCCTCCAACATGGTTCGAATGCTGTGAGCAATGGCTTTTTCTGTGGCGCTCAAATGACGGTCAATATTCACCTGAAATTCTTTCTTCAGAAACTGAATACAGAAATTAGAATCAGCGATTTCTTGGCCACTGAACTCGATCCACGGCATTTTCCCCTTCTTGGAAAACTTTAAACGATAATCATTTTCGTACGGGATCTTTGCCATGCGAAGGAAAGTTTCCAACTTTAAGCATGGTGGAGAACCGTTCACTGATAAATCAGTTGGAGCGAACTGATGAAGGATGACTGTACCACGCTTGGCGGGTTTCTTGCTCTTTTTTGATATCTGCATAATTAAAATTTTCGGCGACTTTTCAAACACCGTGTTCCAGAAACTTCGGAACTCGCTTCTACTCGACACTGAATGCTAGAACTGTACAGCAACTCTTTTTATTGCTGGTATTGAAGTCTATATATGGTATATCCGCTAACTAACTGATAAATTTATAAAACGACGTGATGATCAGAACATCTGTCAGAGTTTCCTTCACATGGCCACAATTGGGTGTTCAGATGTTATCATAAACAGGAAGACGGAACATTAAATACCGCCGGGGTTCCGAAGTCACGAAACATATTTGCTTACGCTTGCTGAAACGACAGAAGGTTAAAACTAACACTTAACGATCGTTATATGTGTAAAAGCTACCGTCTGTTTTCACACAATTATAACAGAAATCCCGTGTCAGGCATTTGACGAGTGGATGGGCGAGTCGTGAGCAAAGAAATCAGTTGAAGCATGATTAGAGAGGACGTCAAATATCTAGCTGGCTAATTCCTTCACGATTACACGTTACGTAACCAAACTGAATTTCTTATCTCGAACGGTTTCACCCTAAGCTGAAAAAAATCGCCCACTTTAAAAGCATAAGTAAACCCATCATCGGCTATTAATCCGCGGGGAATTATGCGGAAGATAATACGACAGGCGTAACCGGAAGATACTTGTAGCGCACTGAAGGTTCTGACCCTGGTTAATTCACGTACTGTCGACCTTCAACATCACTTGCTTTGAAGCGGACTTTACCTTACATTTACCGTTGCCAGATATCAATAGCAATATTTTGCTGCTTTAATTTATTATAAAGCTAAATTCTTTCACTTCGACTTCGTACAGCAAATGCGATCCAGTAATAATTGTTAGTTGCGCAACACCGCACATGGGAGTTCCGTATTGTACGCGCTTAATCGAACAATGAAAACTTCCCATTCAGATAATGTCCGTTTCTCCTCATAGATACACTGCAATATTCATAACCAGAGGAAATGGCATCAAGAATCCGTCCTTTTTTAGTCATCCTAAAATTTATGCTGCTACACTTCCACGCAGTTACCGCCAAGTTTACCTAATGAAAGAACGGAGAATGTCAATTTCACGACTCTCATCTTTAATTTTTATTTTTTGGCTCAAATAATGCGATGTCAAATTAACGATTAATGAAAACATTTCTCCAATTGCCCCCTGTAAACTTTATCCTTGAACGACTTTGAATACAGGAACACTGAATCTCATGATGGTCTGCTAAGCTGACTACGTAAGATGTATTTCCGGTCCCTCCTAAGTTCAGCTGCGTCTCGGCTTTTGAAACAAAATCGGAGTAGTTTTGAGAGGTATTATTCCTTAAAAAAAAACTTTCTGTAATTGATGATTGGAAGGGGAGTCAAGAGTGTCTTGCTCTAACTCCGTAAGCTGATTTAGTTTAAATTCAGTTGCAATTGGCCATCTGCCACACTCGCGTGTTACTGTCTTGATTGATATCCACGTTTCCTGTTCCGTTAAATGCATCTTCTTAAGTTGCGCCCCTCAAAGAATCCCCGTCTTATTTGTGGTCATAAATAGACGGTGGCAACTAATGCTGTAATTTTTGGAAAATTTTCTTCCTTGCGCATGTCTAGAGGGAATTAAATGACTGTGTAAGTAGCTCAGTGTGTCGGGCTTTAACCAGTCCTGAGCCAGCCTTGATCTTGTGCGGTCGCGCAAGGTGCACTTGGCGTTGTGGGACTCACTGTTTTCCCGCCTAAACCGTTGAAATGCAACGACGCCTCTTCAGTATGGTGTAAAGCATGATTGGGCGGCTAGGAAAATGTCCATGTTGTTTATCAGTCGTTAGATAGCCACGCATCGTTTGGTATCTAAGATGTTTCATAATTTGAGGTGGGTCTTAATTTAAAACTAAAAGAAAAAAATATATTTTAGGCTATGTAGGCGATGTGGTTCATACACAAACCTTGGTTACGGTTTTCGCTCTGGCTGTGACGCATAACATGCATGTAAAGTCGATGATTACATTTTCGTCCTTTTCATAACTTTCAAAGACATAACTATTAAATTTATAATATTGTTAATATTTATGTGCAACGGTCATTCAATTAAACGCAATAGCTATTCCTCTGGCATTTGTTGGTTAATACAACTGAGACCATGTTTGCCCCTTTAAAAATGAAATAAACTAAAACTATAAACTAAAGCTATTAGGTTTCATACCCCAGATGATATTCACAGAACTGCTTACAAATCAAGAACAAATGTGAATAATGAATATATTAAACCTAGTTTAAGACTTAGGCTTGATTATGTGACAGGAAATTAGCCTTTCCTTTTGTATAAAACGTAAGGTTCCTTATCATTTTATAATATGTGGATCTACTATGAGCCAGGGAGCAAGCAGACGGAATCTCCTTTAATCAGATTTATGTTTCCTTCGTGAAATGATATCATTCCAATCTGGAAAATACATCTCCTTCATTCTCTGAGCATGCTTCTCTAGATTCTCCGCTTTAGACTTGGTCAGTTCAGCAACAAACCTTTGTGGACAGTCCCAGGATGCTGCGATGTAGGCGAAAACTGCAACGTCAGCAAGGCAAGGCTTTTCTCCAAACAGGAATTTCTTCTGGTCCAATATTGCCGATACCGCAAGCAAATCTTTCTCAGCTATCCCATAGACATCTTGTTCTGAGTGTCGACCGATACCGTGTGACCACAGATCACGCCTGGCCTGTCTTTGTACCATGTAAAATATTAGATATCTGAGTGGCAAAATAAGAGGGCCGAACAGTGTCCCTCGCACGTAGCTGGCATAGTCAGATAAAAAGCGGTAGTAAAAAGGGCCCTAAAACAGAAAAGGCAGAAAGGGAGTTTTAAAGTAATAAGTCATAGAAGAGGCACTCTTCATGCTCAACCTTAGCTACAAAATTAAGACTGCACGCACTCTTTCTGCAAAGCTTTCTTCGCGATGAGCACTCGTAGCGTTGTGAGTTGAAGTAGTGCGCCATTACGTTGCGTTTAGTGGTCATTATCTGGAAATAATTAATTAACTCAACACCATTTTTTCATCTGGTAGATACTTGCGAATTTAAGGACAAACCACCATTCTCGGATGCCTGGAGGCACTAAGAGGGGCCGAGGAAATTCGAAACTATCTGGGGTGGGGGAAGAAATCGGTGAAGAAATGTCGGGACAAAAGCGAGGGGCCCGAGCCTGGGGAAAGAGTCCCACCACACTAGTTCCAAATAGCCCCCTACCTCCTGATTATGCAGAAAAAATATGAGTTAACCCAGTTTAGCGTCTTTTTCATGTGTTTTCTTAAACCGCGATTGGTTGTGGTATTGCCCGTATCAAGAAAATTGGCTCAACTTTGATAACATTAGGCTTTGTTTTACGACCTAAAAAAGACCCTATATGGCCATTTTTGAACAAAGTTTTAAAAGGGGGATTTCATGTTCAAAGGCTTGGTTTGCGTCTTCACAAGTGTGAGTAAAAAGTTTAGCACGATCTCGAGTTTAAAGCGTGGGTTCGCGTCTTCACAAGTATGAACAATGAGTAAAGCGAGGCTCCCTGTTCAGTATTGTCATCCGGCAGAGGTGGGCCTATATCCGGGGTGGGAGGGGGGCTTATAATCGGATTTACTTTTTTTTTCAGGTAGATGGGTCTATAACCGGGGGAAAGCTTTTAAGCGGGGGGGGGGGGGGGGGTGGCTCTTAACCGGAATTTTACGGTATGGTGGCTTGTACATGTTTACCTGTGCGACGCATTTCGTCATATTTCTATGTGATCGTTTGTACCGTGCACCAAAAAAAATAATGCACACAGTAAATACCACTTGGTTAAAGATAAAATCAGTCAGTCGACACTTCTAACCCCCGGGGGTACTCCCATATGTGGCCTATAGAGGTATGTGCCGCCCGATAGGGTATGGTTTTTGAGGTTCTCGGTCCTTAAAATAGGGTATCATTTTTGCTCCTTTTAGCAATGAGTTCCCTGTGTGATCCTTAGACAGGGTACCTAAATTCTATTAGCTAAAATAAACGCCCAGCTAAACGAAAACAAAGGTATCTTAAAACTGAATTTTCTGTTCATTTATGTGTTTGCTCCTTTTGGCAATGAGTTCCCTGTGAGATCCTTAGATAGGGTACCTAAATTCTATTAGCTAAAATAAAACTGAATTTTCTTTTCATGTATTAGTAAAGCGATTTTATAAAGATTCGTGTCTTGCCGTGCGCGGTTAGCCGTTATTTGGGTCGTCATGGAACGCTTCTCCTCCCCTTGAATAGGATGTCATTTTTCGGTCTTGGGCCTTAAAAAAAGAAAACAATTTTCGCTTTCTTTATCCTTAAATAGGGTCAGGGTTTAAGAACCTTGGCGGCACACCCCTATCCGAAATTTATGGGAGTACCCACCCCCCCGGGGGGGGGGGGCTTCTAACCTAAGAAAAAAGCTCAGAAAATTTTAAAGTTTTGATTTTTTTTCTGAATCTTTTTTTCCCGATCATCTGGAAGTCTAGATCTATTCATTGTGTTGTTGTTTTTGTATGTATGCCCTAAGTATGCCCTACTACCGCCAACAACGAAACAACAAGCCACTAACTGTCCTTGGGTATCCGAGGACACATGTGAGGACGAGGACATACGTGACGGGTGAATTAGTGTTTTCCTGGTATAAAGCAGCTATTTAATTTTCATAACAGCTTTGATGCACGTCAATAGAACGTCTCTACTTTGATGTAAATAATAATCAGTTTGTAGCTCAATGGACAAACACGAGCCACGAGCGAGCCATTTAAGTTGCACAATCGAATTAAATTCCTGCTGTTAGAATGGAGTGAAATTTTTGTTGTGACTTACACACTATATTTACCCTATCGGACATTTGACCCAATATTAATTTTCAAGGCTCCTAGCTGTGAATTACAATCACATCACAGTCATGATACAGTCAGTTCATTGAAAATCATAAATGGCACATTCAAAGGCCTTTGCGGTTTATAAATCGTAAGATATCTATCTTTGGAATTTATAGATCACTATTCCCTAGTTCTATCGGTGTTCCACATTTAACGTACATTGATACACCTGATTTAAGAATCGTTGACCCATGAGAAAGCATAAACCATGAACGATGCGACCCAAATGTTACTGGGAAATCGGGAAAAAATGATCGTCGTCTGTGACAGTAAACATGATAATAAGACAGGTTGCATAAATCATGCCCCCTATCTCCATGGAGATAACAATGGAAAAGTGGAACGCTGGATATGAATTGGGAAAATGCGTTCTTTGAAAAAAGGTTTTGTTCGTTTTTGATATAAATCAAAGCTTGTGATATATATTATAATCTGTTATAATAAACTGTTTGTTTGTTACTTGTTGTTTTGACTGTGTTGCTTGATATATCGGTGCTGGGATTTTTTTTATACGTACTTGGGTGCATTGTAAATTCGAAACCATTTAACTACAGAAGCTATGAATTTCAAATATTATAGACAATAAAAAGATAAACAATTTCTCAAAGTTTCAGGTCTGTGCGGTGTACCATTCGCGAGTTATTCGCGAGTTATTCGCCGTGATGTCAGAGAAACCATCTGGAACTCAATTCTGTTTATAGCGGCAACCTTTGACTCATGAGCTAGTACCGTTTCACATAAGCACCACTTGTTATATCTGAAATGTTCAATCTGCTGAAAATGGGAAGGAAAGGCCTTTTTCAAACAAAACAGCTTTGTCACGGCACTCAGCTTGATGTCACATACGACGGAGAACTCAAATATCCAAAGCGCTCTGTTTAAAAAACGAATGACACTATCGATCTGGAAACTTGCAAAAAGATATATTTTTAGTTTACCTTACGTCTAAGGACAACGAAAATTTAGTAGGCCTAGTTAATTTTGATTTTAGAATTTTATGACCAGTGATGACGTAACATGAAAACCGAGAATTCTTTAGAAAAGTAATTCGGCGCAAACAATTCTACAGTGTTTTCTGAATCAAAGTTTGGACCCCACCAATCAAAAATTCCTATATCCGCCCTCTGAACTTAACTTTATCCGGAAAAAAAAGCGTTCGTTTTACCGCGTGTACTTTTATTGGAGTCATTACATCCATTGGATCCACCGAACGATCGTATACGCCTGATAAGTCCAATGAATGTTTTAATTTTTTTGGGTTTCTATTCCACAGTTATTCCATACGTTAAAACTTCACTTAAGCCGGGAAAAAAATCAGCGGTTCTTTTACTGCGTGTACGTTTATTAGGGTCATTACATCCATTGGATCCACCGAACGATCGCATACACCTGATAGGTCCAAGGACTTCCTTAAACGGCGCAAATCCTAGAATGGAATTGATCCAATTGTAATGAAAACCCATCACTCAGTTAGGAACGAAAAAATCAACCTGGGATCATGGAATGTACCGACCAAGCACACGGGACATCGATTAAATGTGAACTTCAAACTGATATTATCATGTGTCAGATGGCTTACAGTTCTGTCGCTGCATAGGAGGCAAATACCTTATTACATGAAATTTTCGCGACACGTTAATTTCGCGATTTTGAGGTGCGCATATTTCGCGACACTTAAATTTCGCGATTTTGCGAAAATTTTGTATTTTGAATCACTTTAATTTCGCGTTTTTTAGTAAGACACACTTTACATTTCCTTGGCAATATTATTTTACATTCCATTGATTTAAATAAAAACGACTTCATCAAAGGAAAAATAACGTCAAAATTAACAAAAACGAAAGGGCAGGACTAAAATCTTGGAAATAGCAACAACAGAGCAGTTCTCACAATGTCTACAAGTAGGTTATGCTTGTACGTGCATGAGTTATTGTTCTTGAGTCAATTGACGACAACATCCATTAAGATTGATAATTTCTTCCTTCAGTGGTACTAAACTTATTCTATCTTGATTATTGACATAATGTGAGTCACTTAATTTTCGCGTCATGTTATGTTCGCGACACTTATTGTTCGCGTCACTTAAATTTCGCGATTTTTTTGGAATCGCGAAATTCGCGAAATTAAAGTGTCGCGAAAATTTCATGTAATAAGTGACAATACTTATTCAAAACTGTGTGTGTAGTCAGTGCCAATTTTGTCTCTGATATCATCAGTTCAACTGTTCATACCTATGTCGCATAGTCAGTATCCAACCGTGAAATACTGACTTCTATTAAGGTTATCTAATACACACACCTTTATCTTTTAACTTTCAGAAAAAAATGATGAATTGAAGCAATCAGGTCAGGCCCAGTCCAGGGGGTACTCTAGTGTACTATACGGGTAGGTTTCGCCGAAAAGAGGTTTTTTTAGGCTCTATTAATATAACAGGGTACAAATTCATGAGCTGGAGTTGGTAGAGAAAACTGCATTTAGTCCGGGAGCTACGAGCACAGAAATGACGATTTGCACTTCAAGAGTACTGAAAAGGTTTTAACTTAATTAAATTCTCATTTTGCAGACCTGCAGACAGCGGTGCCTGAACCCTTCGGTCCCTTTATTTCTTATACAAATTACAATAGGCTCCAATATCGTGCATGGCTCAGAAGTGATGGCTTAATTGATTACGTTAAACTGGACAAAGAAACTACCAAACAAACAAAAACGGTAAATATATCCCTTAACATGAAGGGTACCTCATTTCTTTGTAGCAGGAGGTAGGTTAGTTGGCTATATAAAAAGCGTGACCCAGGATTTGAACACGGGACGACCGAGAACATATCCAGCAGGGGCGGGATTTAAAGTTTGAGCACAGGACCACCGGATAACAATACCAGCGCCCGAAACCACTCGGCCACGCTGGCTTAGTAAATAGACAAGCCAGGGCAAATTTCGGAGCAGCTAGATACAAAATATACGCTTAGTTAACAGGAAGGGGCTACTGTATTTCAAATCATTAAAGAAAGCTCGTAAATAAAGTAATGGAGAGAAAGACATCATATGCATTTTTTAATCTTTAATATTATCTTTGTACAAATAAAATACATAAATATCTTTAAATCAGATAAACATTATAGACAGAGAAATAAATAATGATTTGAAATACAGTAGCCCCTACCTATTAACTAAGCGTATTTTTTGTATCTAGCTGCTCCGAAATTTAGCTGTAGAAGTCTTACAACATGCGCTAAATTGGCATTAAATTATTTTTCTGCCGATGATGCCCCCGGGCCCTTGAATGTTACCTACAACAAAACCGTAAACGCCATACTTACCAATAAGTGTTTTCCTCCAACATTGTACGAATGCTGTGAGCAATGGCTTTTTCTGTGGCGCTCAAATGAGAATCAATATCCACTTGGAATTCTTTCTTCAGAAACTCAATGCAGAAATTTGAGTCGGCGATTTCTTGCCCGTTAAACTCGATCCACGGCTTCTTTCCCTTCTTGGAAAACTTAAAACTATAGTTGTTTTCGTACGGGATCTTTGTCATCCGAAGGAAAGTTTCCAACTTGATACAAGGCGGAGAACCGCTCACGGATAATTTTGAGAGAACAAACTGGTGTAGGACGACTGTACCAGGCTTAGTGTGTCTCATGTTGTTTTTTTCTTGTAATTTCTTTGCGAGGAGATAAATGGCAACAAATGCTACTGTAGCAATGCCAGCATACGCAGATATCTGCATGGTTACAAGTACTTTCACGTGCTGTATCCGCGTACCTGTGTACTAATCAGCTCCCGGGAGTCAGCTCAACTCTGTCACGCAATGACACAATGTTTAGTTTATTTACATCTGCTGAGTCATGCTATGTACTTATTGGCTGAGTGGGATCCGGAGGGCCGGACGGAAAAATATTTGGCTCTCGGTCAGGACGCACGGACCAGCGAGGTCCGTACGTCCTGACCGAGAGCCAAATATTTTCCCGTTCGGCCCGACCTAACTCATTCAATAAGGATTTTATCAAAAGGCCACTCAATATTTTATTGTTTTTCTTTCGTGGATGCAGACGCAGCGGCACGTTACGCGCGCATTTTGAAAAGCCAATGGTAGCTCGTAATTTATTTGGGAAGCCAGTAAAGTGCATTTGAACTGCGATGTGCGTACAAAGTTTTAAAACTTCTGTAAAAATTGCCAACCAAATCTCCGAGCCGTTTAGCTCCATCAAATTCCAAGAAAATTGAAATCCGACTAAATTCCTCGTACAGGATTGCAGTTAGTGGAAATTTCAAAGAAAACGTTTATTAAGGACTACAACAAAGAATTTGCCTGACGTTTCGGCTAATCGTCGTCGTCTCAGCAAGGACTGAATTTAACCTGGATGAACACCTAAGCGACGTTTCTTCTGAGCCGAAATTCACAATTGGTTTGAACGAGAGGATTAATTAATTTTCCAACAAGAAGGATTTTACTTGTCAAAAACAACATTTAGACCATGATCTATGAAACTACATGAATACTTGGAAAGTGATTGTACTGGCAGTTCAGGATTTTGCTTCGTTTCGTTCCCCTTCGGCTTCAAATTGTTTTGCATACCACGGATCGCAGGATTCATGAACGTCTGCTGTTGCTGCTTAGTCCTTGAATTCGTTAGTTCATCGACGATCGATGTTGAGCTCTGCATTACAGTTGATGTCCAAATTGTGCTTAAAATGCTTCCTGAAAACAACCGGGAACTATATTGATTAGGTTAGTCGCAAACATATTCTCGCATTTTGTTTGTTGTGATTTAAAAATTATACAGCCTGAGAAAAGAGAAATTTGAGTTTACCTCGCATTTGCATTTTTTTCTTTAATGTTTATCATGACTACAAACCAGGATACGTCTTTGTCCGATTATGTTGTTTTTTGACGGCTTTTATTTCGATTTTATTGGCGGTTGTTGTCCGGAGTATTTCTTCATCATTTGCCGAGTTTAAACACGTTTTGTTTTGATTTTTGCGCCAGCAAACTACATTGCTTTCTAGATAGTAAAATTTTAATGAACATGTTGGACATTCTTTGCTTTTTAGAGAAATCTCAACTATCGCTCATCTGAATTCAAAGCTGTGAAATCAAATGGTTCTTATTCTGGCATCTCGCAAAAGTAGCGCTAGCGGAGCCGTACGCTTTTCTAGTGGGGCCGTACGGCTTTTTCCGGCCCTGCTAGAGCGAGGCGTGCGGCCCTCATACGGGACTTTTTTCATATGGTTTTCCAAGGAAATTGCGTGATGTTCCGTACGGGTCATATGATAATCTGGATTCTGTAACATCTGGAGCCGGAATACCAGGAACGGACAGCGGACGGTGGATTTGTTAAATATAATTTACTTGTCTGCCCTATCTCCTTGGAGAAAATAAGCTGGATATGAATTGGGAAAATGTGTTCTTTAAAAAAAGGTTTTGTTCGTTTTTGTTATAAATCAAAGCCTGTTATAATCTGTTATAATAAACTGTTTGTTTGTTACTTGTTGTTTTGACTGTTAGTTTGCATTAAACTTGAGGCGCGTGATGACTTCTAAATTGTACTCGTTATTACAGTGCTGGGATTTCGTTATCGTACTCGGTTAAATGTTATTGGGTTTCTGTAACATACGTTTAAACTTAACTTTAGCCGGGGAACAAATAGCGTGTGCTTTTATTGGGGTCATTACATCCATTGGATCCACCGAACGATCATAATTATACGCCTGATAGGTCCAAGTACTGTTTTAGATTTTATTGGTTTTCATTGTTCCGTTTCGTCAAGAATTGAGCCTAATTAGTATTTCCTTCACTACACCAAAGATCACTATTATTAGGATCTGGTGTTGAATGTATGATTATAGTCAATCATCTCATATACATTGCACACTAATAGAAACATCATTACCTCTCTAGCTGTTGGTCAGCTTAGTGAATGTAGAAATGCGAGTATTTTACTGCTTCAAGGAATGTTGAACTGATCACTATAATATTGCACGTCACTATGGAAAAAAGACAAAATATTTAGCTGGTTACTTCGTGTAGCTAGTGTAGTTTTCACGTCTAGCTGAGACATAAGGGCTAATCTTGGTCTTGTTTGTAAATAATGGGTATAATTTCACCTCCAAAATAGGCCACTTGGGGACAAGTCGTGGGGCCCCTTTTTTTTTGCGTCTAAACAAGGCTTGCCTGGGAAATTCATGATAAACAGCAGGACAGACTTTCTCCGCTGCAAACCCGAGACTTTTTAATCTGGCATGCAAGAGAGAATCCGAGAATAGATTGCTTAAAAAATCGAGGCGACGAGACCCGTGAAACTGTGGTTAAAATTATGCGTGAAACGTATTTTTGGAGGATCAATTTCGCCAAACCCAAATCTTCCGTGGATGTTTCACGGTTTTCTAATATAATTTTTAAACGCTTTAACCCCACGCGCGTGCAATCAAAAAATATCCTCTTTTCTTTGATGGTGTATGAAAAGAAGCTAAAGCAAAGACATAGACATGGACAAAGACATAGTTTATTTCACCACGGAGAGCTTAGGCTGCCGTTGCTTGTTAAAACGCTCTTGTGAAATAAAAAAAGGTTTAAAAATACAAATAATAAAAACGTTTTAAAAAAGGTAAAAAGTATATAATTTTTATATACAAGTATAAACCGATGTTCAGTATGCGCCAAACAGGTACGTAAATTTTACAAAGAGCTAAAAAGCTAAACAATGTTTCCAAACAGATTTGTACGACTTCTTGCGGGAGGGGGAGGGGGAGGGGGGGGGGGGGGTCGCAGGCAACAAAGGCGTGTCTTTTTCTTAAGCACAGCATAACCTTTTTCTAATAGAGAACTTCATGTATAGCCGTTGCCGGGTCACAACTGAACATTAACTAACATATCGGAAACCAGCGGTTATATACCTACGTATTCCCGTGCCACCAGAACTGTGGTTAGGCGATTAGGGTTTTTCTAACAAGGCAAGACCTGCCTGTTTTTATGACGTTGCCATGGCAACGCAAATACCATGAGGACCTAGTTGGCATATCAAAATTTCCGCAAAGGATAAATGAACAGCTACTGAAAGTTTTAGCATTGTAGAGTAAATCCTTTTTTCAAAATTTGGAAAAACCTTAAAAACCTTTTAAGTATAAAAATTATACTTAAAAGCTTAAACTACGATAAAATATGCTTTAACAACAAATTACGCAGCTGGTAGCAATTGTTATATTCAACAGAATCCGAGCCGTTTTTTAGTACAAAAATAAAACGGAAATACCAACGGAGTCTGTATCTGATATTTAACATGTCTTCCAAGTTCTAAGGAATGCGAAAACAGATTAATGGTAACAAGAATAGAAGGGTCAACATTCCCTTCAGCATCCCCGATGGTCTGAAATCCAAAACCAGTGAACTATAAAAAGATATGTTAAGGCATGTAGCCACCAGTCGTGCAATCTTCAGGCAGATCGACGAACATGGAGAGCAAAAGCAAAAAGAGCTCCAATGTTCTTCTCTTTGGCCTTTCATTCAATTTAATTCTGACGTTGGCTTCTCTTGGTTTCACCTGCTATTCACTACATCGGTTAGATTCGCGTCTAACAGCAGTTGAACGGGATTTGTTGGTTGTAAACAGTGATCCATATCAGCTTGCCAATCGCGAGATTGTGACACCAACAACTACACACTCCCCTCAAAGAAGTGGATCGCAAAGGAAGGAAGCTGTCGTCAAAAGAGCTGCCGATGGTCAATCCATGTGCCGCAAATGCAGCAGCGTCTGTTTAAACTGGAATGGGCATCGCAATGTAAGTTGCTCGTTATTAACTGTGGTTACTTCCGTATTGAACACAACAAATCGCTCGTCAGAGGTCAAAATACGAAAGCGTATCTAGCAAAGCAACCAAAATCGATCAGAGCGTTTCAAGCTGAAATGTACTACCTCAATCTAACCTTGAATTAAAATTAATGTTTTAATATTCAAGAAAATAAAATCCGGATTAGTTTTCAACAAGATAAGATTAAACATAATGACTCTTCCTTTCTTCATTAAGAGTTAGGACATGTATGGTGAATATTTTACTAGTCAGTTGGCTTATAATTATGTCCTTGTTTGTTGCGATGTTACAAGGGATGACTAAATAGCAGGAGATAATAATTACGATATACATGTGTTGTGCCAACAAAGCTGATATTTATCAATTTGTTGAGAGTGCAATGAGAATCAAGTTAAATTTTCGGTTGACTTAATATTTCATGTTCCATGTCGTTATCCTTATAACGTCCCTGGTTTGAACAATATGTCTCAGTACTTCGATATATCTTTATAACCAACAACGGAACTAGTCAGTATGTCCATTTAAGTTAAAGCTATAGATATCCGAAACCTCTATCCTGTTGTGCTTATAACATCCTGTTCGATCCTGTTGTGGTTAATTAAAACTTCCCTTAATGCTTTAACCCCCAGCACGGATTTTTTTTATCTTGTCAGCTTTCCTGTCTTTGACAAAAGCGCGTAATTTACTTGGGCGCCTCAGAACGTCATCACGGAGACTCAACCTTAACTGAACTGTTGTGCACTGAATGATTTGCTTGGTTTTCTTCTTTCTTTTTCATTGGAATTTTCATTGTTTTGTTACTGTGACTGATTTGAGGACCAGGCTATAATTTTACTTACTAATTAATTGGATGACAACAACCCATTAATTCCCAGCACCAGATAAAAAGGGCAAAAAAGTTTGTTCTGCAAGAGTAGAAGCTTCAAACAACTGAAACTTAAACACAACTTTTCTTTTTAATCGACAGAACGTGACAGTGGAAAGAAGTCAGGGAAACGTAGTTTGCGTGGAAGGTAAGATTTATGTGTAGCAAAATACTTCTTCATTACGGGTCAAGTGACTCACACACAGTCGATTTCGGTTTTCGTAACATCGAATGACCAATGGTATTGCATCTCTCGGGATGTCCCCCACCTACCAGCAGTTTTTTTTTTTGTTAAGTTTCTTACTGGCACTTTTTACATCTACTGAAAAGTAGCTGGAGATAAGCACTGTGACAGTAACGCGTTTTGTATAAGGAAATAAACGCCATGGCAACTCTCAAAACCTGTCGCTTTTTAAAAAGGGTCCGGGTTAACGTTGGTTACAAATACTGGATGTTCAGGCAGTATTTGTTTCTTTTTATGTCTGGTTTCCAAAAATTATTGGTGTATTTGTTAGCGTATTTTTTCGAAAGTCGCTAAAAAGTCCAGAAAAACCACCGTTTGCATTTGAAATCCTAGAACATTTATGAGAGCTATCTATTATGGATGCCGGTGTCACCAAATAAATACATAAAACGTGAACAGACTTCACATTAAACAAACTTCATTAAATTTTTTGTGACAGCGTCATACTGCAATTGTTTGATTTCATCAGGTCGTGTGGGCCCTCAAGGCCCACCAGGTCCTCCCGGTTCACCAGGACCTACTGGTCTCCAGGGCCCTCCTGGTAAAAAAGGAAGAAAGGGAACAAGGGGTTCTCCTGGCCCGCAAGGAAAGCGAGGCAGCAGAGGATTACCAGGACCCCCTGGGGCTGCAGGTCCGCCTGGTAAATCAACACAACTAGAAACAAGCCCTAGTAGTGGGCGGCAGTTAGGTAAGTGGTGAAATTTAACGATGGACTTCTGTGATAACGGGGATTTGATTTGGTGAATCCGTGTCGACCTGCAGTCTAGAATTAATGCGTAACACACTTCGTTCATTTAGATTTATTTGGTAACATGGGTAGTCATTAACTAAACAAAATATTTTGCAAGGTAAAATCAGAAGCACGTTTGTTTGAACATATAGGAAACATATAGAAACAAGGATTATTGATGGGAATGCGCATCTAAAATCATGGTGCCAAGTTTCACGTCAATTTGAATTTTTGGAAACTATTTTCGGTTCATTTTGAAAACGCGTCCTGAGAGGTACTACGATATTTACAACTGCTAACCCTCCCAACCCCAAAAACATAAGAGGGTATAACAGGTATTTCTTTAAGTATAATATACACATGACCTAACCCCAGGCAGAATGAGTATATCACCTGGCAAACATAACTGATTTCAATCGTGTGGATAACGTCGAAGTCACATAGATGCCTAAGAATTTTAAAATGAATTGTAAACCAAAACGCCACCCGCAAAGTTTAATGTAATACACTAGAGAAACAATAATCTACTCAAATGAAATGATTTGCTAAAAAAAACTAAGCTGAAAGAAAACGTTTCTTTTCCTTCTCTCGGCTCTAAAAAAAAGCAAGTGACAATAATCAGTAGTTTCGTCCATAGGAACAGCGCTGATTCGAGCTATTTGTTTGTTTGCTTGTTTATGCTTGTTGCTTGACTATAAGCTAGAAAATGCGTAAAGACAGTTAGATTCAGGCCATACTTTATCGCAGCCTAATAAGGCAAGCATCTTTACACAGTAAAGTAAGCATGTCACATGAAATGTGATAGATTATCTGAAGGAACGTTAGTAGGGAATTCAAACAATGATAAACAGAATTTTTATTGACCTGTGCAGTTTATTGCACAAATAAACCACGAGTGCCAACAACCAACCTTTGTTTTCTAGAATTACCACGCCTTGTTGCAAAGCCTTATCCTTCCGTTACGGTTAAAGAAAAACAAAATGTCACATTGCCTTGTAAAGCAGCTGGCTTCCCACCACCAGCGATCACGTGGTACAAAGATGGACATGTGATAGAAGATGAAAGAAGGCAGTTTAAAGAAAGAACTTTGGAAATAAAGGAAATTCAGTATGAAGACCGCGGTATCTACACCTGTACAGCGGAGAATCTGTTGGGCAGAGTTCAATCATCAGTCGATGTAACTGTAAAAGGTAATTGTTACGAATTTTTAAATATATTGTTATGCATCACATCTTAATTCGAGCACCAACTTCGAAAGAAGTGGTAGTTAAATTGAGTATTTATCGGCTTCGACTTGCGTTTAGGAGAACTTTTAAACATGACAGTTGAATAGTTGAATATTCTGGTACTTATAATATTACTGCACGGTGTTTTGACCTAAACTGAAATGGCATGAAATGTTCTTTCTTTTTTTTTTTTTCAATTTTCAAATCTTGTGTGGTATTTTTGATTGGACGAATCAGGCGGTTGCACAGTAGTTCGTGTGACGCAGAAGTTCAAAATCAGCAAATCTGGGCTTGAAACAATCAGCAACAATTAGCAGAGCGAGTTCAAATGTAACACCAAGGTTGCCATGAAAAAGGTAATTTCATTTTTTTTTTGTTTACTCCTTTTTTACTTCTTATCTGTTTAATATATTTACAGTACCAACCAAATTTACCGCCAGGCCAAAAACTTCTGTAACCGCTTACAAGAACTGGGATACAGATCTCAAATGCGACATATTTGGCTATCCCTTACCTGTGATCACGTGGACAAGATCTCTCAAACAACTTCCGGTCAACAGACACGTCATTGATGGCAACAGACTTACGATTAAAAGCACGACAGAGGACGATGGTGGTGCTTACGTATGCCAAGGAGCTAATGAACTGGAAAGTGTTATGGCAGTGACATGGGTCGTGGTTAAGGATGTGGGTAAGCTTAAGAATCTTAAGATTTAAGAATTCGGGCAATTATTGTGAATAAAAGCGCGGTTGTAATATGTTGATATGTTTGTTTCTTTAAGTGAATCCACACATTGTGTCAAGTCCTCCCAGTGAAATTCAAGTGCCAAATGTCGGTGATTCTGTGAATTTAAACTGTTCTGCTCGTGGCTCGCCGCTACCCAAATTCAAATGGTTCAAGGATGGACGACGTGTTAATTCTACAGCGATGCATGTCGGGAAAGATTTAATAGAGAGTGAATTTAACATTCACAACTTTGAACCAAGGGACGCTGGGACCTACACTTGCCAGTTTCATAATGACAAAAATGGGACAGCGGAAGCCAACTCAACTATATGTATGTGAATAATTTGTTCGTCTTGATTAGTGACAGAAATCAATGAACTTATTTTTCATAAAATTTATCTAAAGCCGGCCGTACACTAGATCATCTAGATCTTAACATACGCTGATCCTAGCATATGCAGGACGCTTGTCATATATTAAAGAAGTAAATGGCCCGGCTCACCTATAGTCACTAGTAGCTCAGTGGTTAGAGCACCCAACCGGTACCTAGGAGGCCTTGAATTCGATTTCTGTCTGGGACTCACTTTTTTTTCTTTGTCCCAGATTTATCACCTGTCACCAAACTTAAGAAAATACCATCTTTATTATTTATTATGCAAAAATTGGAAAATATAAGCATGCATATATTACGATTAACTTAACGGTTTGTTTCCCTTTACTAAGACAAAATTATTTCAAAGTAGTCGCCGCATGGAATATAGATAAAAACAAGAAAAGCAAGGCCCTTTAACTACACGTATTGACGCGATCTTGTTGTAAATATCCTTACTATTAATAGCTCTCTGCAAAATGATTTGAACTTCTGTTTCTAAGCTCTAGTAAATTGTGGTGATCCTGGTTCTCCATCAAACGGACAAAAACTTGGCTCCCAACATTGGACGGGCCAATCTGTGTCGTTTATTTGTCATCCGGGATATCACTTGACTGGACCGACTACAAGAAAGTGTCTGCCTTCTGGTAGCTGGAGTGGTATACAGCCATCATGTAAGCAACTTTATTGCATACCCTATAACGCTATATATATATGTAATTACACATTACTTTTCATAACAATGAATGGAGGTCTGTAACAAGTAAGTTGTAAGAATGCATCAAAAATGAAATTTCTTAGGAGAAACCCTAGCTGTTTGATTGAAAAATATATACAAAAATAGACAAACAAAAACAAGGCAGGAACAAAACAAACAATTAACGAAGGATAACGGAGCTTATTTTGCTGTATTGTTGTTTTGTAACTCTAATTCCTTTAAATGACCTTTTTATGAAAGGTAAAAAAACTTGTCCTCCTGTGGAAAGACTGCGGAATGGTCATACTCATGGACAACAGTATTGGCAAGGAAAAAGCGTTTCATTCACTTGTAATCCTGGTTACTTACTAAAAGGATCATCAGAGCGTCACTGCCAGTCGAGTGGTACTTGGACAGGAGTTCAACCTTCATGTACTGGTGAGAGGTATTTTTAAAACTGACAACGAGTCAAAAAAAATAAAAATTTTAAACTGCTGTTTACAAATTTAAATCCTGAATTCGTAGTTTTAAAATTTTGGACTCAGATTGAATTATGAAGTTTTGACTTTTAAAAGTGTCAAATATACTTTAACATTAATCAATTAATCAAACAATCATTTAATAAAAGTTTTTTTTTTTCACTGCATCTGACACAGCGAAGCATTTTCACTTTTTCCGTCGAAGAACAATTTAAGCAGGTTGTGTCACAGCGTTTACCAATTTAAGATCTTCTCACGTACATGTGTATGCAAATCACAAAACAGCAACATGAAAAAGAAAAACATAAGATTTCATGACCACAATGATTTCATCAAGCTTTTTGGAACATATTCAGAATGCTGTTTTTTTACATATTCGGCTAAAAGAAACAAACCGATTTCAAAGATCGAAATTAATATACCTTTTTTAAAGCGTTCAATACTTGTGCGCGAAATTATTAAGCTTCGATACCAGTTATAGCAGAATGATTGGCAACATTTTGTCGCGATATCCAGGCACCGCTATGAAGAAAAAGGAATGTTTCCCACACCGGATAGACCTAAGTGACCAACTAATTAATAGAAAAACTTTATTCTGACTACCGACTTACACGAGACATTCAATGTGAAGAGTTTATTGAGGATGCGTCATCTGATGCAAAATGCATCCTGATTACAATCTTGAATTTAGCAACAAACAACAGTTCGTTCTAAGAGTATTAAGGTGTGTGCTACGCCAGATACGAAAAACCACTAAAAACCACCCTTTAGAAGTGGCCAAAAATAAGTAGAAACGTATTCCTCATCTTATGCAGCAGCACGAGACCCCGAGGAAAGGGCACTAAATAATCTAAAGCATTGGTGAAGAACTTGTCCCACGCTCGTGTCATGTAGAATAATTTCTTCACTATTTATCACCGATCTACCATCTTTATTATTTACAATCTAAAGCATTTTTCAATAGACTTGTTACAAAAGCTAAACAAACAACACTTAAAAGAAAAATAAATGCAAGCGAAGACGAGGACTGACGACGTAGAATGACCTAAATCTCTCGCCAAAACTCATATATAGCTAGACATCCCATGACAACCCGCGAACCTCTCAATCGTGCCGTCAGAATAGTAATTTCTGTCTAATTCATTCATTCAACCGTCAGAAATAGTATTGGGTAGGAAAACCCGTTTCGTTCACTTGTAATCCTGGTTACTCGCTAAAAGGATCATCAGAGCGTCACTGCCAGTCGAGTGGTACTTGGACAGGAGTTCAACCTTCATGTATTGGTAAGAGGCTTTTTTTGCCTGGATATCGGTTTAAACTGAAAAATTCCCAGCAAACGCACAACGCAAATGGGACCCAAACGCGAGCGCTATGTTGAGGCAAATGCTGAAAACGTGAGCCACAGTTTCAAACAATTCTTATATAATATCGTCCCGCTTTTTAATTCAACTAATGATGACGAAATATTTATAATTTAGAGAATGCGTGTAAACGAGTTATTTTTTATGTTCCGTTTTCATTTAGTTATGGCCTGTCACTGTACTTTCACATGGGGAAATTGGAGAGGGAGGGGGGGGGGGGGGGAGGGGAGCCTACGAGATGTCTTCACATCAATACTCTCCCTATTAACTAATTAAAAAAAATGCTTGTTAGCTATTTTGGTAGGGACCACGGTACAGTCAAACATTATCCAAGGCAATGGATTTTTCCTCAATTCCCTCAGACCATTTTTTGAACCCGTGGGTGGTTCACTTCGACGTTGGAATCTGTGTTACCGCGCCACTTTACACGGCTGGGCGTCAAGAACATTTCATAGTAAATGTGATGGAAGGCGTGACACCATAACTTTCATCAAAAAAGGCCAGTACGTATTTGGTGGATACGTTGACATTCCTTGGGGTATGTAAATAACGTTAACAGCAATTTTAACTGATGGACAGTTTCAGTAACATTATTATGAAAGAAACGTTCGGGGTAAATAAAAGATGATGATTCTAATCTTTTAGTGTTTACAGAGCTACAAGGTCTTTACAAATATATACCTCTCCATATTCCAGAACATTCCTAATTATGTCTAATTATACTTCAATGCAACTCGTATATTTCATTTCGTTTATGTACGTCAAGCCATTTCCATTGAATAGTCCGGTCTTTCTGGCCACTGTCCTGCTAAACGCAATTGGGTGTCTTTGAGATTGGATCTTTGCTGCAATATTTGCAGCATCCGTGACCATTTTACCGAAAATTACTGCTTCAATCATGCCAAACAACAGATTTTCGGACTTTTCGGCAAAGTGTATCTAAGTAAAGAACGCAGATTCACACAAAAACTGATAGTATTCTCATTCATAGTTATGACGCGGAATTCAGAAGTGCGTGGATTACATAACCCCATTTGTTTATAGATAGTTGCGTTAGGTAATGCTTGATCACAATCACCGTATTTAAAGATCCCTTTGCAGAGTTTCGGGTATTTCGTAAGAGATATGCAAGCCGGGAAGTCCGGGAGAATTTTCGACCCTCCCACGTCCCCCTCGGTGACGTAATACACAGCTTTAGTGCTTTCTGAACCAGTCCTCATTGACTCGGCCACAATATTTTCCCGTATCGATCTTATCCACGCCGGACAATGAGCGTAATGATTAATGAGTGAAAATGGTATACTATACACATTTTGGACTACTCGGTTATAATTTTAGCTTGATTTTATTTTACTCAACAATCATTTAATTCTTGTAAATTTCTGAATTTGGGGAAAAATTAAAACGACGTATATGCTGAAATGCTTTTGGTTAGGATACACGTGGCCATAAATACATATTCACTTCCATATTTAACAACAATGTTCGGCGCGAATAGAGATTACAGTAAGGAATAAAAAAAATATGGTTGAACACCATGTGCCTTAAAATAAATTAAAAATTAACGCCTCTATAAATTACATTGATTGAATTAATTTTATTTAAGATAACTAGGTAGGGGGACGGATCAAAGAAAGAACCAACGCAAAGTAACTGAGCTTAAAATTAAAGCCTTTCCCGATGATACGCGTTTTGATTATCAAACAAAAGAAAGCGTTAATATTCCAATAGGAATTTTCAAATTTCTTGTGCGCTCCTTGCCATGGTGTAACAAGAACACACAAAACAATTAACATAAAACAATTCACCACTCCGTTAATTCTGAACCTAATTGCTAACCGGAATGATTTCATCGATCGGATATCGTAGCGCCTGGACGCTTACTTAATTTTGGTGGCCCAAGGGAGGGCGCTTTTTTCTTTTTTGGCTTTTTTTAACATCTGAAAATTAAAACAAAAGATAATATTTTGATAGAAAGAAATTGGTCCTAATATTAAAATAACAGTGGAGACACTTAGAAGATCAGTTCTTTTGTTACGTGGAAAATATATTTACAGTTTAGAAGGAAGTTGAACTACTAATGATCTCAATGATGACTATTATGGTACTGTAATTAAATTTAAATTGTTGGTGCTTTAAATATCGGGCATAAGGTGCGCTTATTAATAATATAATATGATAGTGCGCTCAGCCATCGCGGTTTGTCACTCAGTCAGGGTCTGATAAAACTCCTTGCAATCTCTAAAAGGTTTTCACTTCTGACACCATGTCGTTAGGGGCTCTAAAGCTCAAAACTAAACAGAGAACTCAACGATACACACTATAGAAACTATGTCTGACATTAGTCCACTTGTCCGTGAGAAGTGGGGTGGCCCACAAGAAAGTCAGGGACTCCCTTGAGGGGAACCCCACAAGTTAGCATCAAACACGTGAGGGGTCCTCAAGTCCATACTACAACAGGTGGTCTGTTTTCGAAACCAAAAAAAAATGTTACCATGGTTACTAGTTGGGTAAGGCCTCCATACCACATAAATATGATGGAGATCGGCCTATCCCCTTCTTCCGACATTTTTCTTTTCTGCCTGGATTTCCCAGTCACAAACTGTTAGCTTTAAATATTTTTGTCTCGTTAAAAAATACAGTTTTTCGACTGTGACGAGAATTTTTTTTAGACTTTTCCGTCTTTGTTTCAATCGATTCAGGTCATAACTGTCAAATCCTATCGAGGCATTTACCAGTTGCTTGGAAATAATTTCAAAGCCTTTCAAACGGGATACTGTATCTGAAAATGTTCTAGTGCACACAAGAATACCACATAATTAAACTCTCAAAACATAGCAATATTTAACCCGAAACAAGTCCTAGAGCTGTAAAGCAAACATTACAGGTCTTTAATGATAGTTTTAGATACAAAACAAGTTTTACAAAAGGGGTTTATAACCGGAAAAGTTATATCTTTCCTTTTTTAACAGCTATACCTTATTCTATTTTT
Source organism: Oculina patagonica (assembly GCF_052425735.1). NCBI lineage: Eukaryota > Metazoa > Cnidaria > Anthozoa > Scleractinia > Oculinidae > Oculina > Oculina patagonica. The sequence continues at coordinate 9,217,531 of NC_135766.1, forward strand.
CGTCTGGTATTTGGGTGGGTGGGGGACTTTGTTTGGGAAAAGCCTCTTTTGGAAAAAGGAAGGTGGTTCTCTTTTCGAAGTTTTATAAGCTCTGAATATTTATGTACATTAATGATTTTTGGTGGGCATCGGTTGCGGTGACATCACATTCGCCCGGTCGATTATGTTTTCTTTTTATCCTTTCAAAACTAGATACCTGCTTGTCTCGGGAGATGTGCTAAAAAGAAAATAAACAACACAGTCATATTCCGGCATACAAACTACTAACATGGAACAACAGGTTAAATCAATGGAAAGCGCGGGATCGTGTATCTAGAACGGTGATATAACAATAGCAAGGTATAGAGTTTTCCACGGCGACGAAATATGTGGACTGCTGTTAGGAGAGGAAAAATGATCATGATTGTTTGGTTCATTTTATTTATTCGCTTTTGCTGATAAAAATATAGAAAATGCAACATAGAAGTTTGGTGACCGGATTGGCAATATAAGAAGAGAGTCTGGATCGGGTTGATGGATTGTTAGCTATCAGTCAATATT
>NC_135766.1:9223070-9239634 GCF_052425735.1 Oculina patagonica
TGGTTCTTTCTTGGTCGGGATTTCGCCATACGGACCACTTCCAGGAAAACGGTCCAAGCCGTGTATTTTTTCGAAAGCCGGCAAATTCAAATTTCCAACTAAACCTGCTAAAACAAAACGTGTACTCTCACATTCGCAAAGAAACTACCGAAAAGATTGATATTTTTCAGAGCTTACAACGTGGACGAAGAAAACGAATATTCACCAAGCGAATTTCAACCGAATTATCTTAAGATCTCTTAAAGTTTGGGAAACTTCTGATTTGGAAACAAACACATGCATCACCGACAGACAACAGAGCACTTCTTACAATGTCTACAAGTAGGTCATGTTTGTATGTGCATGAGTTATTGTTCTTGAGCCAATTGACGACAACATTCATTTACACTCAAAACTGATCCTTCCTTCTTCCTTTAGTGGTACTAAACTTATTTTTTTATTGTTGATATAATGTGACTCACTTTTCGCGGCATGTCATATTCGCAACACTTATTGTTCGCGTCACTTTTATTTCGCGATTTTTTGGAATATCGAAATTCGCGAAATAAAAGGAAAAGTGTCGCGAAAATTATATGTAATAAGGTACATTGCACAAATAAGCGCGCACACTGGTTGCACGAAGAAAATTACTAGAAAAATAAATTTATAGTTTATATGCAACTCCTTGTCTCGAACATCAGTAACGGTACGATCCTGAGGAGGTAATTTAAAAAGTCCACAAAGCCGGGTCATTCGGTTGCAATCTATGTAAAGAGTATTTCAGTTGATTGCTAGTATTTAACATCATTACAAGACAGCAGCGTAAATCCAGCAAACGATGGTGCCGGGTCAGAAACAGCAGCGCATTAATTGTCATTTTCTACATGTGAAAAAGCAGGATCCGTGTCAAGCCGACTTCGGATCGTTTCAATCTTCTGCACAAAGTATTTCCCAAAGTCGTTTGTGAAAGCCGCATATGTCTCCAATAAAACTAAAAAATTATTGGACATATATTTTTTAATGTTTTAACATACTTTTCTCCAAATAGCGCAAATAAATTCTCACGAAATACTGTCACGCCGAAAGATGGAATAAGAGGAAGTCCGTCAGACTTATGCACCTGAATTATTTTCAATCTATTGCCAACTTCTGTCCTACTTTCTTGTTGAAATAAATATTTTCAAACAACACCAAACATCAAAAAGCAGGTTTGACATTTTACAGAATGACACAGAATCACCGCTAGCTTTTGCGTAAAGCTTGAGAACTTTGTGAACCAGAATTACTGTACGATAATTATAGTACATCTCATTGCAAACTTTTGTGATACTCCTTCTTACTCTCAACGTTCTACGGTCCGGTACACACGGTACACCCGATACACTCGTACACCCGGTACACTTGGAACACTCGGAACACTCGGTACGCTCGGTACACTCAGTACACCCGGTACACTCGGTACGGCCGGAACACCCGGTACAGCCGGTACACTCGGTACACTCGGTACACTCGGTACACCCGGTACACCCGGTACACCCGGTACAGCCGGTACACTCGGTACAACCGGTACACTCGGTACAACCGGTACAGCCGGTACACTCGGTACAGCCGGTACACTCGGTACACTCGGTACACCCGGTACACTCGGTACACTCGGTACAGCCGGTACAGCCGGTACACTCGGTACGCTCGGTACACTCGGTACACTCGGTACACTCGGTACGGCCGGTACAGCCGGTACACTCGGTACGCTCGGTACACTCGGTACACCCGGTACACTCGGTACACTCGGTACAGCCGGTACAGCCGGTACACTCGGTACGCTCGGTACACTCGGTACACTCGGTACACTCGGTACGGCCGGTACAGCCGGTACACTCGGTACGCTCGGTACACTCGGTACACCCGGTACACTCGGTACACTCGGTACAGCCGGTACAGCCGGTACACTCGGTACGCTCGGTACACTCGGTACACTCGGTACACTCGGTACACTCGGTACACTCGGTACAGCCGGTACAGCCGGTACACTCGGTACACTCGGTACACTCGGTACACTCGGTACACTCGGTACACTCGGTACGGCCGGTACGGCCGGTACGGCCGGTACGGCCGGTACAGCCGGTACAGCCGGTACAGCCGGTACAGCCGGTACAGCCGGTACAGGCGGTACAGTCGGTACCGCTGGTACGGCCGGCTCCGGTCATAGCCGTGCTTATCCATGCTTTCCTATGTTTGCCGTTGCTATTAAAAAATACCTATGATAAGCCAGAAATGTTCCTTAGATGGGATGTAAATTAGAGGAACTACTAACGGTGAAAGAAATCACCACAAAACATATAAAGTATTTATTTTAATAAATAATTTTCTATTGTTCTCGTGAATCAGCCAATCAGAGAGACGCTTTGAACCGGTGCGGGACTGCTCGCTCTTTAATTTTGCTGAAAAGTATGGTGTATTTTTTCCTCTTTTTTTGCTCTTCTTTTTTTGCTCTTTTATACTTTAAATTTACAAGACCCCACGAGCTTGTCAGCTTTTATCTACATCGTGTTTTTAAATAAAGACAACTTACTTACTTTTTACTGTATGTTGTGTTGAAGCAATTAGAAAGGAAATATTTTTTTTTACTTTGTTTTACAAATTGTTATCCCATTCATATTTATGACATTTTTTGTCCCATTCCCAGCGACCAGTGACGTAAGTCCCAAAACTAAATGTTTTATTCCTGTGTGGTCTTACGACAACTCTTGATTGGATTGTCAATGTCAAAATCCTTTTAGCAAAATATTCCTAAACAAAACTTAACTTATAAACTTTGTTTATCAATTTACTTTTGCGGGATGTAACTCCCGTTATATTGGCGAGACTTCCCGTCATTTTTCAACAAGGATCAAAGAGCATACTTTAACTGATAAAGATTCACATGTTTTTAAACACCTTAACAGTTCATCTAATTGCAAAAATTTATACACACTTGATTGAGGGTCCTGAAGGGGGGGGGGGGGGGGGGTTCTAAATCCCATTTCCCAGCCAAAATTTTTCCCAAATCCCATTTCCCAGCCTATTTTTTGCTCAAATCCCAGTCCCAGTGATGAAATTTTTGTAAATCCCAGTGAATGGAAAATCTGGGCTCGAACGCACTATACGTGCAGTAGTTGTGTTGTTTTAATTGTCCTAAATTACGTTTTTATTTCTGCTAGTTATCAATGCTGTTGAGTACATTACTTTTCATTTATTCATTTGTTCGTTTGCCTAAAAGAGAATTGGAAATAAATTGATATTTACTGATTCACTGAGCCTTTCTCAAATGCAACTACTCGTTCGATTACCCTGACTCGTGACAACGACTTACTATCACTTTTATTAAACATTTCTATTTGTTTGTAAGTCCGGAGAACGAATGTCGCCTTGTGTGAAAATTCCTGGGTCAACCAAGTCTATATAAAATATCCCCGCTAAAAACGGTAAATCCCCTTCGTTTTCTGACATTCTCAACACAACACATTCGAATCAATGTTTTCTCCAGTTCTTTTGGTGAGTTCCGCCAAATCTCGTACCTCGAGTCTTCGTTCCCTACTGCGTAAGCTTGACGAAACAAGCGACTCTCGAAAGTTCTGTTGCAGGATCGATTTTGATTGGTTTTGAAAACAATAAAAATGGCCGGAAGTAAAACACCAAGAAGTTCGTCGATTCATGCTTTTGAAAGCTAAGCACATGTTATTCAACCGGAAGTCCGATATTTTCGTACTTGCAATCAGAACTTTCAAGGGTTGCTCGTTTCCTGAATGCTGGTTACAGGAACCAAAGACCCTGGGTACGAAGATGTGTTCGACCATATTGTATTATGCCAGTTTAAGCATGCTAAGTCATAGCTGTTTTGGTGAGTAACTACTGACACAAAAATTGATCGACACTTAATTGCAGGCCTTGGTTTCGTTTCAGAGTTTTCGACATTGTAACTATGCCTTAAGGAATATTATTGAGTATGAAATATATATGTTTTTTCATGTTCTGAAGTGCTTCCCATTTCCATTTTTCGTTTGTGAATCCCATTCCCACTGACCCAAATCCCATTTTCCCAGTGAAAACATATGTAAATCCCAGTAAAAATAGGCAAATCCCAGTTCCCATTTTACCCCTTCAGGACCCTCTTGATTGTTTTAAAATTTTGGATTCTGCTAAAACCGTTTATTTTCTTAAATTAAAAGAGGCTTTTTACATTAAAAGTTTAAAACCAGATTTAAACACTCAAGTGTAGCATGTTAACACCTTTTTATTATAATCTTTTGTTCTATTAGTAACGGTCTAAAGCTCACACTGTGAGTAATTACTGTTCTAGACAGTACCAGACAGTACCTGCCACTTTGTAACGGCTTTACCGTTATCTTTTGTTGTTGTAATTTTACGTTGTATACAATTCTATTTTTGTAATTTTAGCTTGGGTATATATATAGCCCTAGATTTTTAAATTCTCAATAAACTGAAGATGGCATGAGTGACATGCCGAAACATGTCTTTAAAAGGTTGTTTCGTGTTTTTAAAATTAGTAAGGATAAAGCAAAGACAAACAAACATCCGCCGTCAAAGAGCATCTCTTATCTGATTGCATTGTTCACTCGTTCTTACGAGTATACCAGACACGTATCAACGTCTTCTTTTGTTGCTTCACCAATAAAAAAAGGTCCAGATTCTTAATTGGTTGCAGGCGGATAGACAAGTAATCGCATCAAAAAAACCAGACCCGATAGAAGATTAGATAAGGCGTTCCACGTGTAATCTACATGCGTATATGTGTACTATTTTGCTTATTGACCAATCAGAGATAATGTCCAGATTCTTTGTTGGTTTAAGCTGGTGATTATGTCAGGCGCCCAACTTCTGCCGCGAAAAAAAGGAGGACTGATTGGAGATTAGATAATAATATATAAGGGACTCTGTAAAGTGAAGAAACGGACGGCGGATCGCGGACGGCGGACGGCAAAAAAAAAATAAAAATAAAAAATTTAGAAAATAAAAAATAAATAAAAATATCAAAATTATTTTTTCTCAAAGGGTTCGGGCAAGATTCTCCTATCTCTATCCACAGGCCACGGTAACGCTTTCGTGAGTTTCATTTCGCGGCGAGACGAACGAACCCATGACAGTTTTGCTCTCCAAAATCTATGTAGCTGCTCACAAACCAATTTTTAAAAGGGAAAATAAGCAGTGGAATTAAAGGCCTTGAAGTTCTCCAAAAGGCAAGTATTTATTCTCCATATTGACAAAATGAAGTTATAGTTTTATGACCGTGGTTTGTCGATCGTTGTTTGTATTCGCACTGATTTCACGCCATTGCAGTTAACTGCAAGTCGGCGGTTTACAGACTCGATTTATCCTTTCAAACGCCTTGCTTCTCTGCTACTTTTCTCCAAAATCTAATACTACTTATCGCCATTCAAGAAAATGAGATGCTTTATTTAAACAATGGCTGCCAAGTTGCAATATGACCTCCTCCACTAACAATAAAGCAGTGACCCCTAGACCACTTTCTCAGTAGCCTGTTCCAGGCGTTCGGTTCGTTGGGAAGCGCGAAAAACGGCGAGCGAAAAAAATAAGGGGAGGGGGGCGGGGAGGAGGGCGAGCGAGAGAACGCCTGTGAGCATTCATAACAAAAGGTCTTTCCGCCCACTTCTAGACCTCCGACAGGGCCCGGTTAACATGAGCGCAGACATTGAAGCTTGTGGTTTTCAGTTGTCAGTTTCAATCAGATTTCTGACAGATTTCCCGGTAAATATTATTTCTCAAGTTCTTCCACGTTGGGAAATGCATTTTATCGTCTGCGTTTAAATGTCTGCACTCGGAGTCTTCTGCAAGCGAATTCGCCGAATTGTCAGTCCGCCTTTCAACGTGTTGCAGGTTTTGTCAAAAAATGTTAAGTGCCAGGGGAACAAGGTACCGAGAGTTTCTTTATTTAATTCGGTTTCAAGCAAAGATTTAGTTGGGTTTTCTGGAGCCGAGAGCCTGGTGTTGGCCGACCTCGCAAGTTCTTTTGGACATGAACTGAATCCCAACCCACGTTTTCCTGAAATTTGCTGTTTAACCTGCGCAAGAACACTTGCAAGAACTCATGCCAGCGTTCAAAAATTATTCTCGGGGATTGTCGAAAGAGAAACGTCTTAAAAGCGGCAAGTGAATGCAAGATCGCCGACGGGAGAAACTCCCTCCGCGAAGCGTTCACACACTTCAGAAAATGAATCTACAAGTACATCAACCACACAAAGTAAATCGCGGCGCTGCTTGGCTCTGGGTGAAAGCTATTTTGGACCAGATTGATTCAGCAATGAATATTGACGTGGAACAAACTGTTATCAAGATGAGTTTTACCGCTACTGTTTACAAATATTTTCGAGGCCGTTTGAATTCGCCCGGAATTTTCTCGTTGCTGTTTTACGCTTTTCAGTTTCTGAATGTTTTAGCTTTGCCTTATGTTGTTTTGATTGTCTGCTGGCTAAAGCCTGTTTGAATTCCTGGCTGAGAGTTTCGAGGAATAAATAACAATTTGTCAATAATACAAGCATTTACAAATTTATCTTTTTGACGGACCGCATTCGACTTCACTTGTAACGTGTTGTTTTAATATTTATTTTAAAACTAGAAAGTGCTTTATCGCATGTATATTTATTTTAGCGAAGCTTTGGTTATTGTATTTATTGAAAAGCAATTATCGTTGAAACTGTGTCATTTTGATTTAGCGTCGACATAACACGCGAAAACAGTTGAAATATCAGACTCTTTCCAAAACCGGTTGGAAGTATACCGAAAAACTTCTCCTTCATAGACCAAATTAAACAGTCTTCCTGTTCTTTGCGAAGACTTTCAACCAGAAAATCCTTCAGTGCGTTGTTTACTGCTGAGTTGAACTCTGCGTGACCGTCACTCGCCGCAGCCATATCTCATTTCACTTCAAGATGAAGGACGCTTGAGTGTTGACAAAAGGTGTCAAAATTGACCAATCAGAGGGTATACCAGAATCTGGTATACCGGAACTAGCTTTTGTTAAAAATGCTCACAGGCGTTCTCTCGCCCCCTCGCTTTAGTCCCCTCCCCATTTTTTCGCTCGCCGCGCCTCGCGCCGCTTCCCAACTAACCGAACGCCTGGAACAGGCTACTTTCTCAGGGACTTCTTTCCTCCTGTGTCTTTGTTGCAGGGATCTTCAAGTGGCAAAGTTTCTAAACTAGGAAGCAGTTCTTTGTTGAATCCTGTAAACTCTTCAAGTCCTTTAGAAATACAGACAACTTATGTTAAAATAAAACAAAAATATATAACATAGTGTTTGAGCCATTAATTGAAAAACGCTTAACAATTAAAACTGTGCAAATTCATTCTATGACATAACCATAAATTAAAGTAAGAATTTGTGTTGTCAAATTATCTAATACTTAACGTTAAAGATTGCTGGAATTGTAATGAGCTTAACAGGAAAAGAATTAAATATAGCTTCAACAAAATATTCAAGTAATATTGTTTTAAGTGATTTTATGTACTCAACAGCTAGTGTGACACATGGCAACAGCTATCATGAGGGTTTGTGCACATTGAGATTTCATATCAATTTACTCATATTGCAATTACCTTGGGGACTAACTGAAGATAAACCTAAATCACTTCCTTGCAATTTGTTCACAGTCTCATCAACAAAGTGAACCTGGTCGCTATTCTCACCGCTGTCATCAGGGTCATGTACAATTGGTGCATTGGTTCCTCCTTTTTTTTAAAAAAAAAAAAACAAAACAAAACAAAACAAAACAAAAACAGAACAATAAATTGTAAAAGTTATGTTTTGGAATTTCATTTGGTGTTTTTGGTCTATAGAATACCTTAAAATTCTGTTTATAAGCCCCCTGTTAAAAGGCCCTCCAATAGAGGAAGACGGTACTGAACAGAGCTAACTTTTGATTGGATTACATGTTTTAAACTTTGAAACATCAATAATTATGGTTGATCAACACTACAATGGCTTGCTTCGAAACACTTTTTGCATTCCACTTATATGCACCAACACAGGTTATGACCCAAATTTTACTCTTCATCACTAGAGAAATTCTTTATTTATACAAATGGCTGCATGAGATATTACCACTGTCAATAAATACTTGGAGTATTACAGAACATGCAAGGCATTATTATAATGAGCTTTCACATGATAAATTGGTGTGAAGTCAGAAACCACATACATACTGTCTGAAAATAGCTTGTTAAATCAAACTGAACCACATGGATATTTTCCTACTTTGCTTTGAGCAGTATTCAAGAAATTCTTTCAGGCCAGTGGGGATTCCCTGCTCAGACAGATTACTACAGTGGGTCTTGCAGAAGGCCTTCCCTCTTTCAGGTGTGGCTGCACATATGTCTGGATAATTGACCATAGGCAAGCTCGGGATTGCATTTTTAACCTTGTACATGCAGTGGGGGAATCTCAACTTCCAGTTACCATCAATCACCCAAAGTTTTCCACAACCTGCAGATACATATTTAATAATTATTACTCATCACAATTATTTTCTTCTAGATTTATTTGTTTTCAACCGTTTGGAGCGTGAAAAAGTTACATTTACATCGTCTAGAACTTTCAACCTCTTCAGGGTTCTCTTCAGGACATGATATTAATCATCACAATTAATTAATTATTAAGTACTAAAAACAATTCATTTCTCAATATTAGTTATCCTCAACCAATTACGGCGCGTGAAAGAACGGCCCTGTTAAAAAGCCAATCAGAGGTTAAAATGCGGGGGGCAGGAACAAGCTTTTTTTGCCGCAATTTGCAGACGGACTATACCGGGGTTTTGTTCGTCTGCAACGCAGGCTAAACATTAGTCACAATTGTATATTTTTCACTTTTTCATCACTTGAAAATAAAAAAAGTTTATTTCAATAAATTATATTACCTCTCTTTTTACAGTCCTCTGTACAATTATGTATGTAAGTTGAAACCCTCCTCCTCTCTTCAATGCCATCCATCAGTTGTTCTCTGTCAGCATCCTTGTACATGGGAAAATCTTTTAATGGAGAGCCACTCTCTCTTAATGAATTCTCTAACTCACCCCACCAGAACATGTCGGCCACTCACTTTGCAGACAGTTCTCTTTGTGAACAGCCTGAATGACAAAAATTTGCATTGTGTTACATACTTATTACTTGAGGTAAAAAAATCAAGAAAACTTGAAAATTAACATTGCTGATCAGAGGGGAATCTAATACTCAATTACTTTTAGTTTTTTTCTGGTAAATGCTGTGATAATTTCTCATAAACAATGACTCAGTTTAACATGTACAGACAAATACATGAAAATGAAATTCTTTCTTTGAGGGTGGTGGAAAAAACACTGGAGATCAAGTATTACAGCAATACATTAATTTCTCACTTGGAATATTATTTTAGGGTACCTTAATTTTGAAAATTAACAACACTTGTTATTAACATGAAATTTTAAAAGTTTTCATTAGTTTTATTTTATTACTCATAAATTTTGTTCAAATTAAAATGTTTTTTATATCCCTTTAATAAGATAGTCTATTATAGAGGTAAAATCCATTGAAGGCAGTTTATATATCTTTAGATGCTCAGAGGTGAATAGTACTTTGCTATAATCACCTCTGAGTTAACCAATCAGCGCACACATAAAGCACTATTCACTTGTGTGGTATATACTAAATTATAATAATTATTGATAAAATTCAGGATTCCTAACTTGAATTTGAAAAAGAAAATGAATAAGAAAGTAATAAAATCACAAACTAGTAAAAGAAAAATAACCTAAGAAAAAAAAGAGAAATAAACCGAGATAGGTAGATGAATAACTAGATCAATCTGATCGTTTAATCAAAACCAAATCTAGCAGCTTAATTAAAGTTCAATTATTTGAATGTGTTCATAAGTGAAGCAATTACTTAATTATAAATATTCACTTGCCTTCTTTTCTCCTCATCCACTCACTATATCCCTCAGCAAAAGCTTCAAATGAGAGCCATCCGTGATTTCTATTTTAAATGGTTAGTAAACATTATACAAAATTGTTATTGATATATGTTAGTTGGAACCATTTAACAAACAGACATCGAAACTGGTTTATTGGGCCTCCCCACCACGACAAGGTGGACTCTTATAGGGGAGGGAGGAAACAGCAAATAAGAAGAGATACATTCAATTTCCTATCAGTGACAGCTGCAGTGATGGCCGAGTTTCTTACAAACGTACTAACTTAGCGTAAAAATAACTCACACAACTACATGTTTGCCAGGAGTCCCTTGGCAATAAACCATAAACCAGTTTATGAAATATATATATATTAGATAATTCTAATTCAGAAAATATTAAAAGAAATAATCTTACTTACGCAAGAGAACAGTACAATTCAAAAAGTTCACGATCTGTGGAGTCAGTTGCCTCGACTGTATCTCTGATCGTGTCGTAAAACTGGTATCCACTCTCCTTGTTTCCAAAGCCAGAGTAAGAGAAATTCAAACGGCATTTATTGCACCGCAAAGTAATTTTTTTGCCTGCAAAAGAATAATATTAAAACATTGGCTGCAATCCTTGTGACAAAGAAATAATTAAAATTCTACTGGTTTTTTGAAACAGTGTTAAACGACGAAGCATATGGCACTTTTACGACACAATTATATGAAAGTTGTGAGGATCTAGGCAGAATAATGATAACTTATAGCGGTATTGTACATAAATGAAAAATGTACAAAATAAAAATTATAAAAAAGTATAGATCACAATAAAATTTTTATTAAGCTATATGGTTTGAAAACATCCATACTACCAAAAGGGACCCCAACAATCAATATTAAAATTAAGCTTACTACACTTTAAAACAAAAAGTATTATTACATTACCTGCAAAGGAACCTTTGAATCCAAAGAACACAACGTCGCTAGGATCATTGTGGCGCGATAAATTTCCGCCACACTGAAGACATCGGCTTGTTGGAGGCCCAAAGCAACGCTGATCCTTTCCGGATGATTGGGAAAGATGATCTGCCAACAAAATAGTGTTTGGCAGATCTTCGACATCCTTCAGAGCAGGGAACAGTTCCTCTATTATCTTCAACCGATTCGTGGAGAATAAAAGAGGAACCGTTGACACCGCTTGCCTGAGGATGTCGAACTTATGAAGGCCGAACTTGGAGATTAGAAATACAGAAATCTGATCTTCAGAAAGGCAAGGTGTTCTAAGCAATTCTAACACAGTTAACTTTGCTAACTGTGTGACACTACCAAGGCAATCCGCCGCAGCAAACAAGCTTGGGTCTTCAAGATCGCTTAGTCTGCGACGAGCTCTCTTGCCAGCCATCTTGATTTTGTGCAAACTTGATCCAGTCCTCTACTGACCGTGTAACACTGGTAACAGTTGTAACAGTGTTACATAAAAGTGATACCAGATCTCTGACCCTAAATCGGGCAGCATGTGTTGTTTTAGGTCAAAAACAGAGTAAAATCTTGCTTCCGAAACATGTGTTGCCCAGTTTAGCTACCATGGAAGCAATGTTGGCTAGAATATGCACATGCGTGTCGCTTTGTTCCCGGAAGTCGTTTCCTCGCTTAGTCAGCCAGCCGTAGCAAAACAATTTCCTTGTTTCCCGTTATTTTAGCCACCAAGGAAACATGACGAGAAACAAAACTCTGCAACAGTGTTTGCTAGTTTAACCAGGCCTTCAATCTACAAATAATGACTGGCCTGGTCTGCTACAAAGGAAATAAGAGATTTCCTTCCGTGCATGTTGATCGATTCGATATGTGTAACGTGAAAACTGTTTATTAACTTCATTTAACTTTGTACGTATTTGTTAAATGTATGTATAACTAAACTTTTCATGTGTTTGTGTTTTCTCCGTAATAAATATTTCTGTTTTTATCTTCTTGTTGTTCAGATACCAGCAGCAGTTATGGTTCATCCTCCAATGCGTTCTTATTTTCGCTTCGCAACAAAGAAGGTCTTGGACCATTCAAGAGTATGGTGAAAAAGCCACAAAATGCAATTTACAGGAACTCGGGTTATGGTCCAACATTTGGTGGAGGGTTTGACATCAATATTGCAAACAATGCAAACAGCAACACTGGTTCATACACATACTTTGGCAACTCCTACTCCGTTCCAAGTGGAGTACAAAGCGGTAACACAATCCTGGCTGGGACTTACAGCTTCACACCTGATGAAGTGGAGGTATTCTATCTTGGCTAAATCACGGGACACGGAGACTAAAATCAAACGCTAAACCGTCCACACATATTTTATTTTATTTACTTAGTGTCAGTGTTGTAGTTCAGTGTAGTCCCTTTCAAGATATGTTGTCGTCAGTGTCGCAAGAATAGCCATTTTCAGTAATATAGGTAGCTTTAATTGTTTATATAAAACAAATAATTTTATAGTTCTGTAAAAAATAATTGTCTTTATTAATTATATAAGTACTGAGATTTACTCAACACAAACGCCTCGGATAGAAATCGTTTCTCTTTAATGAGAAGCAATCCTAGTGGTATACGATTTTTCTCACTAGTGAAAAATTTCGTACGACCAATCACAAGTCTGATACGAAAAAAATCGTATCGTATTTCCCGCCATCTGAGTTGGTAGTTACTTGTCACTGTAAATTCTATTAACATGGCGTTACTGACGGATTTTGAAGAGTTTTTTTTTTTTAATGTTAAGAGGAGAAATCAAGATACAAAAAAAATCCTAACAGGGAATGTCAGTACTGGACAAAATATCAAGAACCGAAGCGGCAGAATGACCCGGGGGGGGGGGGGTTTACTCGAAAAAGTTTTGTACGGGGAGGCTCCGCCCGAAGATCCAACCCCTTACCCTTTTATATACCATTTTGATAGAAAAGGTACCCCTTTTGTATACCTTTTATTGCAAAAAAGCACCCCTTTCATTTACCTACACGACATCACATTTACCTTAGACGGGATGTTTTCTTGTCATTTTTAAGTCGCGCTTAATAAATTAAGACGATACATCCAAAAGTTGCGTCTGCTTGAAATATTTAATGTAAAGGCCTTTTAAAATATTATTATGGAAGATTTCCCTACCCTTTCATATACCTAAATTTGTGAAATCCCTAGCCTCCACCGTATAGGCCATTATAGGGAGTACCCCCCCCCCCCCCCCCGGGCAGAATGACCAGCATCACTTTTGAAAAACAAAAACAAAAAACACTCGCCCGTTGAAAGCTAAATGTCGTCTCAAACCTTTCGTGGCAGATAAAGATCGCTTCTGTAGAGCGACGAATTTAGTATAGTTAGTAGTATTTCCTGTAAATACAATCGTTGTTAATTACCTTAATATCGATTTTGTTCACGGAAAATCGAAAAACAAAACAAGTTCAACTCTGATTCTTTAATTCATTTAGCTACGGGCTGCTGCTCGGCTGCGTAACACATGGTCAGTAGTGATATTTGTGCCGTCGTGTAAACAAAAAAACTTTTCATTCCAAATTTCCAGTAAGCTTATAGTTTAATCGCATTCCTATTTGCTCTGTAGATTACTATTAATGTACAATTAAGGTCGCGGGGGGTTACCTACAGCGAAGGTAGGTATCCCCCTCGGCTGTTATGGGTGCGATTAAGCTCAAATTTTACAGAGACATAAAGAGATGATTAAATATTATGTATGTCATCTTTTTTTGGTAGATTGCACTTAATGGCGTTGTAGTAGCCTCGTTAGTGCCAAATTGGAAAGAACATGATTTTGTGGCAGAGTTTGCGGCACGAGAATGAGTCAGCACACAGTGATCTTTTCAAAACTAATCAGTCAAAAACTCCCCTTCTCCTTTCCCTTTGAACACCGGCCACGTAGGCTAGTGTCATACCAAAAGCGGATTTTTAATTTAAAATTTACTAGCAAGTTATGGCGGTTTAAATGCGCAAATTTTAATTTAATGCCTTCTACCTCTTTCTAAAAGCGCTCTTTTAAAATCCGCTTCTGTTATGACACACTACAGTATCATAGGACCTTTCGACTTTATTACGTAAAACTGGGCAAAGAAACTAACTAACAAACAAACAGTAAATATTATCCAATAAAATGAAGGGTACCTATATATCTCTTAATAACCCTTTATAGCAGAAGGCAGAAACGTTGGCTATATAAGAAGTGTGACCGAGGATTTGAACTCGGGACGACTGAGAACAAATCCAGCAGGTTGAGCCCGGGACCACCGGAAAACAATACCAGCGCCCGAAACCACTCGGCCACGCTGGCTTAGTAAATAGACAAGTCAGGGCAAATTTCGGAACAGCTAGGTACAAAATATACTTTTAATTAACAGGTAGGGGTTACTGTATTTCAAATCATTAAAGAAAGCTCGTAAATAAAGTAATGGAGAGAAAGACATCATAGGCAATTTATTTTTAATCTTCAATATTATCTTTGTACAAAATAAAAACATAAATATCTTTAAATCAGTTTATCATTATAGGCAGAGGAATAAATAAACTAAAATAAATAATTTGAATCTGTTGTATCGAAGCACGAGTAAAAAGACCTCAATCATGGTATCAAGATTTATATTTCTTTGAAATAAGTTTATCCCAATCTGGGTAATAGAGTTCCTTCATTCTGTGGGCGTGCTCATTAAGATTTTTAGCTTTGGATTTTATGAGTTCATCAAATGGACTTTCTGGACAATCCCAGGCAGATGCAGCGAAGAGCGGATATTTTTTTCCCACGGTAGTTAATAATTAACTGAAAATCCCTTAATCGACCTCCAGTAATCGTTTCGTGCAATAACAAATCGATTCTCGTTGGGTACTCCTGAAAAATCCCACCACCACACCCTGCTGATTCAGGCTGGTAAATGAGATATTTATTTATCATTTGGAGCTATTTCAAGGCGTAAATTAAATTTTTGTTTGATGGATTTTTCTATTGGTGGCTGAGAAGATTTCGGCATTTTAGTCATGACTTCTTTGGGTTAAAATTGGCATCTTATAAATCTGAAGCACGTATCTAACGAAACTTGTACCACACTCTACAGCGACTTTGGAGGGTAAGTGATGAATAAGCTTTGTGGATATATGAACATTACACAATTGACATCTTGTTTAAATATGAACTTGTCGGGACCCCCTCTACGGAGTCCCAAACGTTTATGGGCCGCCCCTCAGATACGCGGTCATGTGAGTTGACTTAGAACATGTCGAGCAACTAAGATGTTATTGTTCTGTTTACTAGCACGGTTGAGTTCAAGTTGGAGCTTTAGAGCTGTCTTACAACACTTCTGTTCTAAGCTGAAGGATTGGGCGTTTGACATCAGCGGCCATGTGAAAACCCGTTTCCGTTTCGGGCTGCTACGCAATTGCCGAATTCCTCCCAAATGGATCCGTATCTTTCAACTCATTAGATTATACACCATGTGGTCTATGGCAATTAGAATGCGAAGCCTGAGAAATGGGATGGTTATCGTCTCTAACCAGATTTATGTTTCTTGGAAATGATTTCATCCCAGTCTGGATAGTACAGTTCCTTCATTTTCTTGGCGTGCTCGTCAAGATTCTTTGCTTTAGACTTGGTGAATAAAGCAATCGGGCATTCCGGATTATACCAGGTGAACGCAGCGATAAAAGCAAACAATGCTACGTCAGCTAGACAAGGCTTCTCTCCAAACAGAAATTTCTTGTGACCCAACATTTCCGACGCCGCAAGTAAATCTTTCTCGCCTATTCCATACAGGTCTTGTTCGGAGTGTCGACCAATGCCGTGCGACCACAGATCCTTTCTGCAGCGCCTCTGCCCCAGGTAAAATACCAGATATTTGACTGGAAAGAAGAAATAGCCGAACCACTTTTCTCTGAGGATCGGTGTATAGTCAGAAGACCAGCGGTAGTACACTATGGTCCTGTGGAAGGATAAAAGAAAAGAGTAAAAATTGTGTTCATTGCGCTCAAATTTTAAACTGGAGATTGATGGAGACAACATGTGTTGTCGGTAAAACTATCTTTTTTAACTTGGACCCGACTAGTGTTGGACCTTGAACCAACATTTACTGCATTTTTTTTTCTTGGATGATTTTCACTGACATAAAAAGTTAAGTAAGTATTGACACGATCTCAAACTGTGAGTCCACTAATCTTGGCTTAACCTGCACATTTTGCAACGTTGTTCAGCATTGGCGAAATAAAACAAATAGACAAAGAACAAAAACAATGCCCCTAGCCCTAATAACAATATAGGTGCAGGATAAGAAGAACAAATAAAAATAGGGTTTTTAAAGTGATGCAGGTCAACTGATAGTTAAAGCAGTTGGGGAAACACCCTGAAAAAATTCAAAGCTTTAACAGGATTCGAATCCGTGACCTCCGCGATACCGTTGCGATGCTCTACCAACTGAGTTATGAAGAACACATTGGGAGCCAGGTCATTTTGTGGGTTCTATTCTTTTCCTTCATGGGTAAGATAGAACCCACAAAGATTTCCGAAAACTGTTCGAACATTTCACAATAATTTGCGAAGTGTTTGAAAGCGTTCTCAATCGGATCTTTCCGATCGAGTTCCTAAAATTACCGTTCCTGACCAGTTTCCAAAAATCGTGCGAG